>NW_006800306.1:356357-367376 GCF_000485575.1 Poecilia formosa | reverse complement strand
TCCCTGTACTGAACCCTGAGGAACTCAACACTAAGTGTTTTAACCCTCTACTCTGCTGCAGGCCTGCATGCTGGTTTTCTACCCAAACTTTGAGTTTGACTCCAGCTCTGAAGGCAGTGAAGTTGTTCTTTTGCTGGACACGTCTGAGTCCTTGAAGGGAGAATCATTACAGCTGGCCCAGAAAATCGCCCTGCAGGTTTTAAAGAATCTGAAGAACGACGTCAAAATCAACATCGTTTTGTTTGGAACAGGTTGGTATAAGAGCAGAGAACTGGTCAGAACTGAACTCTGACTCATTGTTTAATTTTGGGACTGGATATTAAACCATATAAATCAAAACGTGATGCAGTTGTATGTTTCTGAGACTTTTCTGTCTGTTGTTTCCACGAATGCACATTTCACTTCCAAAATAACAGGTTACGTTCATTGAACATGGAGTTTATATAAACCACCAACTGATCTTCATCAACCTGGCTTTGTTTTCTCTTGATTCGTCTTGTTTTTGGTTTTCAGATTACAAAGAAGCTTTCCTGACGGCTCAGAAGCTAGACGAGGTTCAAGCTGAAGCCATGAAGTTCATCAAGGTGAGTTCAGACTCTGAGAGGGGAGAAGACATGCAGAAAAGGTCAACAGGCCTGGACTCGAACCCATGACAGCCGTGCCAAGGACTGAAGCCACTGTACATGGGTCAACGCTCCACCCACTGCGTCACTGCTGCACTCAAGTTCAAATTCTTTAACTTCAATTTCAATTCTTTAAGTTTTTATTTGAAGAAAGTGCTCAAATTATAAAAATTTGATGGTTAAATTAATCAAATTTAGCTTATAAGCTAAAATTAAAAACACATACTTATATAAATTCCATAAAAATCTAAATTTTTGACATTGATGAACTATTTATATTAATCGTAAGAAATCCTTTAATCTCCATGGCAACCATTCAGATGTGCAAAACACTTGGATGGACCTAGCTCCACCTTCTAGGTGCAGCTCCTTCTAAGAGCTGCAGTTTCCAAGCTTCTGAGCTTCAGTCTCACAGAGGTTCCCTCCCGTGTGACTCCCCCATTCAGCTCCTTCAGCCAGCAGCAATTAGCAAACACCTGGTGGAACTGCACATCTGTTGAGCTCGTTATAGGAGCTACTTCTCAGTGCAACGCTGGTAAAAACGTTGTGAAAGGGTTAATGGAAGAGTGATGTTATTATGATATCCTGATGGCAGAGTTTCAGAAAAATCTGGAGTTTCTTAAAGAGACAGAGGCCCAAATTTAAGAAAGTAAAATTTCTTTTAAATCATATTCAATATATACAGCATTTTTATAACAATTGTAACATAGTTACTGGATTGTCCTAAAAATTACACCATGAGTCTGGAAAACAGATAATACTGCCCCTATAACCTTTATTTAACCAGCTGGGTTATTAAGAACAAACTTGTATTTACAATAACAACCTGGTGGGGGGAATAAAACATAGGAAAATAAAGACTAGTTAATCCAAAACTGTACAAAAATAAATCATTTGCTACAAACAATAAAGCATACACTAAAGAATGCTGTACTATTGTGTTTTATGCATTTTTTCTTTTTTCTTATTCAAAAAGGTTATCAAATTATTTGTTTATTTGCATCTTCAATGTATTTCTAATTTTTATAATAATGACTGAAGTGGCTAAATTAAAAATCTGCAAGATGTTCCCAATTCCTTTTATCTGATTAATCGATTAGTCATCAAAGTAACTGATTAAACATTCANTGTTTAATTTTGGGACTGGATATTATTTAAAACATCCAAATCAAAATGTGAACCAGGTTTATGTTTCAGAGACTTTTCCCAAATTTGCACTGTGATTTCCAGAAACACACCACCATCATACAGGTTGCTTTCCTTGAACTTGCAGGACACTTTCCAAAAAAATACGTTACTCTCCCAGAACGTAAGGGTTTCTTTCCTAAGACTTGTAGATTTCTATTCTCAAACTTGCAGGTTACTTTCCATGAACTTGGAAATTACTTTCCGTGAAGTTATAGGTCACTTTTCTTCAACTAACTAATTGCCATCCTGAGAGAATTTCATATAACCTTCAGCATACAAAATGCACTGTCTAAAAGTTTCCTGTTAATAATTTAAAAGTTGCAGAAAGTTGTTGGTTTATTTAGTTGCTACATTCAGGAGCAACCACCATCTCCTCTCCATCAGCCTGACTTGGTTTTTTGATTTGTCTTGTTTTTGGTTTTCAGATCACACAGAAGCTTTCCTGTCGGCTCAGAAACTCGACGAGGTTCAAGCTGAAGCCAAGAAGTTCATCAAGGTGAGTTCAGACTCGTTAGCAAGGTTTTTATTTGGAGAAAATGCTCATAATTGTGCAAATTAATGCTTTATTTTTAAAGGTGTTTTAATTTTAGCATTTTTAATTTTTAAAAAGCTGCTCTGGTTTTAGTTGCAATGATTAGCTGTATTTCAAACTAATGTTGAAACCAGATATTGATATGAATTGCATAAAAAGCTAATTTTTCATAGTCTGTCATTAAATCAGACAAAAATATTTATATTTTAAGTTACTTTGGATCATTATTATTTTTAGATTATTTGGATTGTAAATGCTTTTAAAAATAACTCAAACTCTAGCATTTGGTACTCATTAGATGATGATGTCATGGCTTTGTAAGGTTCTGATAGGTCAGTTCAAAACATTTGAGGTGAATGGAGGGAAAATCATAAATATAAATAATTTTGGTAAGCCTAACTGAAATATTCAGTCTGAATATGGGAATGTGTTTTTTCTTTGTTATTTTTTTAAATTATAATTTCTGATTTTGGAATTAAAGCTGAACGACTAATTGTCTTGATCGTGATTAATTGATTATTGAAATAATTGTCAACTAATTTCAGTCATCGTTTAATCATAAACTAGAGAACACAAACTGTAAAAAAGACAATTTGCTGGAAGAGCAATATATTAATAATAGCAATGAAACCATAACTGTGCAAAAATCTATTCTTTGCTATAAATAACCAAGCATGCACTAAAGACATGCTGTGTTATCGCATTTTAGGTAATAAATGTTAGTTTTCTTATTTAAAAAAGGAATTTAATTATTTCATTTGCAGCTTTTATTGTATTTCCAATATTGTGTTGGAAATACAATATAGTAAAGTGGTTAAATGAAATAAATGATCAATGTAGAAGGAAAAGAAAAATCAAATACTAAAATAATCATTAGTTGCAGTTCTACTTGGAATTAAAATGTATTTCCAAACTTTTTCAGTAATTCTCTTCTGTCTGCTGTTAGAGCTGCTCTTCAGTAGGGGGCAGCACTGAGCTGTGGCGGCCTCTCCGGGCGCTCAGCCTGCTGCCGCCGTCCGCCGGCGTTCGGAACCTGCTGCTGCTGTCGGACGGCCACATCCAGAACGCGGCGGCCACCCTGCAGCTGCTCAGAGACAACGCCCAGCACAGCCGCCTCTTCACCTGCGGCTTCAGGTGAGGAAGGTCTTCATCCCTCGCTTCCTTTTCATGTTTAGTTTCTCTTCAAACCAGGTGAAGTGGCTGTGTTTGTCATTTCAGCTCCACAGCCAATCGCCACATGTTGAGAGCCCTGGCTCAGGCAGGGGGCGGGGCTTATGAGTTTTTTGACTCTAAAGCGAAGCACACCTGGGCTGAGAAGGTGAGACTTTCTAATTCACATGACAAACTCACATCCAGCCTGCCAAAGCTTTTTCATTCGCATCCTTAAAAGTCTTAAATTCATGTATCTAAAATTAAGGCTTGAAAATGTATTGTATTCATTTTTAAAAAGTTGGACTTTAGCACGTTAATGACAGGTCTAAAATTTTGTTTTTACAGAACTATTTAATCATATTTTCTATGCAGGTTTTTTTTCTCACTGGACTTTTCTGTCAGGCAAAAGTTTTAGTCTGACTCACGTCTACATTGTGTGTGACTGAATATTTGTGGCTACCACTAGCATAGCTTTGTTAGCATAGCTCTGTACTTAGCTAGCTTTTTCTTGCTTCTATAACGGGTAAGTGCAAATTTATCGCTATTTGGCTGGACGAAGTTCATGCATTTCTTTTTTTTTTTTTTTAAGATTTTTATTAATTCTAATTTTTCAGCAGAGCAAAGTACAACCATACTTCAGTGGTACATAATACAAATGTTGACAATAGAAGTTCATGCATTTCTGTATGAACTTGCTGTTCCTGTATCTCTTATGGAGATGCAGGAACAGAATTTAATTTCATTAAATTTCATTCATAAAGTCTTAAATTGGAGATAGTGAAACCTGCAGAAACCCTTTTTATTTGGCCCTTTAGGCTCCAGTCAGTAAATTTGAGTCCTTTGAGTTTTTTTTTTTTGCAATTCCGCAAAATCAAAAAATCTCTGCATTTTTTTTCACATGAATGCATAATTGTGAATTTATTGAAAATGTTCCACAAAAATGGCCAAGAATATTGGGTTTTCCTCCTGTAGGTGGCAGTATTTCTTATTTTTAGGACAGTCTTGCCACGAGTTTATTGATGTCAAGTTATAGTCCCTGAGCAATTAATAGTTACATTAACATCATGCAAAAGCAGAAATATTGCAAAATGTCTTGTAAATATTTCAAAATTAGCACCATTAGCAATGGTTATTTTAAAAGTTTGTTAAAACTGTTAAACAAAGTGGATGTGCCTAAATGTGTCGACTTGCTTCATTTTACATGGTGAACATTCATCATGAAGGTTAATTTGAGTCTTATCAGTTGAACTGGAGACGTTGTGATACCTGAACATGCTGTGGCTGCAGGTGGAGCGCCAGGTGAAGCGCATGTCGTCTCCCGGCTGCAGCTCCGTCTCTGTGAAGTGGCAGCAGTTCAACCCCAGAGCTCCTCCAGTTCAAGCCCCGAAGCAGCTGAACTCCCTGTTCAACGACTGCCACACGCTGGTTTACGGCTTTGTGCCCCACTGCACTCAGGTATTCAACTGGTTCTTCTTCTCTGCTTTACCTGCTGGGCCAGGTAGATCAGAGAAATTACAAAGAAGAGTAAAGTTGATCATGAATTATTCTGGTCATGAAGTGGCTGAAACTAATTATTTTAGTAATAGATTAAAATTAATAATACAGTTTAAATTAGCATGTGAAAAGCTATGGCCTTTCTGCTTAATATAATATCAGTACAAACAGAATTTTCCCCAGATTATACTTCCGTCTATTCTTATGTGTCTTGACTGTTTGTTGACTGTTTATTTAGAAAAGCCTCTAGCAAAGCTGTACTTGTACTGCTTACTGTGCAGTATAGGGCTGATCTGTGTGTTTTGTTGTTGTTGTTTTTTTTTGATTAGCCGAATAATACTTGGTTAGCAAACGGTGCTTAAAAGGAGTTTGTTTGGGGTTTTTTTTAACAGGAGGACTTGGGGCAGATTATATTTGCAGAAGTTTTTTTCATCTTAAATTTGTTTATTCCAGGTTTGGAATAAACATAATCATCAGGTCCAGGTTTGGCTCAATTACTGCTCTAAATGTGGTGTTCTTTCAGCAAATTACCTTTTTTACACTTTGTATACTCCAGTTAACAATTAGTTGATTAGGAAATTAGTTGACAATTATTTCAATAATCGATTCATCATAATTAATCAGATTAATTGTTTCAGTGCTAGATGTGAGGGATGGAAAAATTCAGACTTCTTTATTCCATTTTCAATCAGGTTTGTGATTTTTCATGCAGGCGACTCTTCTTGGAGACTTGCGTGGTCAGGAGCTTCAAACCATGGTGTCAACAACAGAGCTGCAGAAGACCAGAGGAACGGTAAGGCTGTTTATTATCGTATAAACACATTGAAACATGAAAAACAATCAACCTCAGCTGTTTGATTTGTTGTTTTAGTTTCTTCATAAGCTCACAGCGAGAGCCCTGATCAGAGACTACGAGGATGGGAACCTTGATATCACCGAAGCTGAACACGAGGTCAGCATGCGTGTCACCTTTGACCTCAAATCAGAGCTAAACTTTGGTGAAACTCCTGTTTTTGTGTTTTCAGGGTAAAAAAGCAGAGCTGAAGTCCTTCATCATCGATCTGAGCAAAGAGTTCTCCATACTGTCTCAGTTCACCAGCTTCGTGGCCATCGAAGAGAGGGTCTGTTTGTTCTCATGTCACGTTTAGAGATGCGTTTTTGAATCAAACCAAAGTCATTTTTCCTGTTTTAGGATTCTGGGAAGCCAGACGATGGCGTCATAGACATCCCGAAGCTGATCGCAGAGGAGGATGTGGACTTCCTGCCATACATCACCTGGACTCTTCCTGAGGACAAAGAAAAAGTGAAAATATTTCTGTTAATACTCCACATGCTATGGAATTGCTCTGAAGTTCAAGATTTCTTGTATGCGACTTATATGTCAAATCAATTATACAAAAAGAAATTCAGTTTTCTCCCAGAGTATTCCTTTTTGGGGATCCGTCTCTTCTTAAACATTTGCCATTCCAACACTGCTGAATGGGTCCCCCATTTATTTAGTTTATTTTATTACTTTCCCCAGTAAACCAAGGAATTGTTTGTAGACCTCAGAGAGAAGTTTGTCTTTAGGCACAACTCTGGGGAAAAAATAAAGAAACATTTACGATCCCGATGAGCTCAGTGTTCTCCATCATTGGTCAGTGGGAGTTTGGAACCAGCAGGACTCTTCCTTAATCTCCCTGCAACATTTCTCAGTATCTTCAGATCTTTCAGGTTTATCAGTGTTTTATTTTGAAGGAAGAATGAATAAAATACTGGAATGTTATGTTTCTTTTACAGAGGAACTTTGGAGGCACTTATGGTAGCAATCATATAAGTTCTCAGGTGAAAAGGACCAAGTTTCCTTCACTGTTGTTTTTAGATACTTTAAGGTTTTTATGGTTTAAAGTTTTTTTTTCTTCCTAATCCAAGTTGTGATATTTTTTTCTTGTATTTATCTTGTTTAATTTATGTTTCTAAACTATATTTGTCTGTAAAGCACTTTGAATTGTCTTGTACACAAAATGTGTTACACAAAGAAATTTGCCTGGCCTTTGATGATGAACCTGTTCCCATCTCAACATTCTCAGTATCTTTGGATTTTTCTGATTTATCTCAAATTTTGTTACATACAAAGAATGATTGCTAAAAATACTGAAATTTGAATGGTTCTTTGTTATAAGGGCTTGGTGGAAACATTGTTGTCCCTAAACTGTGTGAGGAAACAAGGACAGTTTACACCACAGTTTTGTTTTTTAGCTAGATCTTTACAGTTTGTTACTTTAGACCATTATTTCTCAGTCCCTTAAAGGCGCATTCAGCAAACCAACAGATGTTTTACACTTTATCTGTGGTTTACTTGACAGACTCTCAGAATACCTACAGTATCTTTGGATCATTTGGGTCTATCTCAGATTTTGTTACATAGAATAAACTATGATAAAAATACTGAAACTTGAATGCTGTTTGTCTGTTACAGATGCGTTACGAATCTTCTCTCATTACTCAAGAGGTAAGGACATATTTTCAATCTCTGTTGTTTTTTAGCTACTTCTTTACAGTTTATTACTTTAGACCAGGGGTCCCCAAGCTACGGCCTGCGGGCTGGATCCGGCCCGCCTCCTCATTCGGTCCGGCCCCCTGAACAATACCAGAGAGTATTCAGTGTTTTTTTCATATATATGTGGATTTTTCTTCAACCACCAGGGGTGGTCTTGAGCAGATATGAAACTTAGTTTCCCTCAATGGAATATATACTAGTCAGTACCAGTCACCGTTTCGCTCACGTTTTTTTTCCATTTGCATTCTGGGTAAAAATCTATCTACAAACGCGAATATCCCGCCCGCCCGCTCCACAGTTTCACTCCCCACCCCCACGTCAACAAAAGTTTTCTAAGGTTTCTGTCTCGAAAAACTAAGACCGGCCCCCGACCAGAAAAGGGAACAGTTATGTGGCCCTCGCAGGAAAAAGTTTGGGGACCCCTGCTTTAGACCATTATCTCCCAATCCCTTAAAAAGCTCATGTAGCAAAGCTACAGATGTTTTCAGTGTATCTGTGGTTTACTTGTGACAGACTCTCGTGTGAACGAGATCAGAAACTACAAGTGTAAACACAGAATACTTGCCTCTAGAGGAGGGGTGGGCAACTCCAGGCCTCCAGGGCCGGTGTCCTGCAACTTTTCGATGTGTCTCTATTTCAACACACCTGAGTCACATAACGGGGTGGCTAGCAGGACTCTGCAGAACTTGAGTGCACTTAGGAGGCGATTCAGCCATTTGATTGAAGTGTGTTGGACCAGGGAGACATTAAGAGTGGCAGGACCCGGTCCTTGAGGACTGGGATTGCTCACCGCTGCTCTAGAAGTACCTGTGCAGAAATGGTACAGACAGGCTAATTATAGGTTAACTACAGGATGTTTATGGATGAGGTTCTTAGGGAAACTTAAAAGATTAATGAACAGGGTACATGCTTAGCACGTACATCATACCCATAGCAGTACATACAGGATATAAATGTGTCATTATGACACAGTTTGTCTTTGTAGCAGCATTGATATTTTTTTTCCAACAAAATTTAAGATTTATAGCTGGAAGAAATGGTTTGTACTGTTTGGTATTTTACTTGAAGAGTTATTACAATTAATAAAATGTGAAGCAACATAAGTGATCAAATACTGATCATACCTTTCTAATTCATTTCCTGCTTTCTGCTTGTTTCTTTTACAGACATCTGAAGACAGCGATGACGATGTATGAGTCTTCACACACAAATCTATTATTTATAGTTCATATGTTACTTTAGACCAATATTTCTCAGTCCCTTATAGGTGCATTTAACCAACCCACTGAATGCGCCTTTGTACTTTATCTGTGGTTTACTTGACATACTCTCATAATACCTACAGTATCTTTGGATCTTTTGGGTTTAACTCAGATTTTGCTACATAGAAGAAACTATGATAAAATACTGAAACTTGAATGCTATATTTGTCAGTTACAGATGTGTTGTAAATCTTCTCTCATTACTGAAGAGGTAAGGACATATTTACAATCTCTGTTGTTTTTAAGCTACTTCTTTACAGTTTATTACTTTAGACCATTATTTATCAACAAATGTTGAGAAATAATTGTCTTGAATGCTATGTTTGTTAGTTACAGCCGGTTCGTCGTCAAGTTTCTGCCGTCTCTAAAGTGGTAAGAAGGACAGATTCAGTATCTGTTGTTTTTTAGCTACTTCGTTGTAGTTTGTTACTTTCATTATCATTATTTCTCAGTCACTTAAAGGCGCATTCAGCAAACCAACAGATGTTTACACTTTATCTGTGGTTTACTTGTGACATACTGTCATAATACCTACAGTGTCTTTGGATCATTTGGGTCTATCTCAGATTTTGTTACATAGAAGAAACTATGATAAAAATACTGAAACTTGAATGCTGTTTGTCTGTTACAGATGCGTTATGAATCTTCTCTCATTACTCAAGAGGTAAGGACATATTTTCAATCTCTGTTGTTTTTTAGCTACTTCTTTACAGTTTGTTACTTTAGACCATTATTTCTCAGTCCCTTAAAGGCGCTTTCAGCAAACCAACAGATGTTTACACTTCATCTGAGGCTTACTTGTGACATACTGTCATAATACCTACAGTATCTTTGGATCATTTGGGATTACCTCAGATTTTGTTACACAGAAGAAACTATGATAAAAGTACTGAAACTTGAATGCTATGTTTCAGTTGCAGATGATGGATTGTGAAGTTTTTGGCGCCAATAAAGAGGTAAGAAGGACAGATTTCAGTATTTGTTGTTTTTTTAGCTACTTTTTCTTGTGGTTCTGATGTTACAAACTTTGAATTTTTATTTCCCTCTGAGATTATAAAATCCTTCTTCTTTTATGAAGAATTTTTGAATATTTTCTGATAACTGATAATCATTTTGTGCTTTAAATAAGATGCAGACTGTTTGTAAATTCACCAAATGAGGAAGTTTTTATAATTTAGTTACTGGATTTGTGTGGTCCACGTAGCCAACGTTATTAATAACTCTGAATGTTCTGTTTTGCAGTTTAACTAATGGTTGTAATGAATTTGCATAATTATTGCCCCATATCTCTGCACAGTAACTGAGGTAGGCTAAAACTAATGAATAGTATACAATATTTAATGCTTTCTGTTCAACCAATTGCTTGGATTTATTCAATATAAAAACTCTGATATTTTTTTGGATATATTGAATATGTAGTTTCCAATTAACCTTATCATCAATAATCACACCAAGAGTTGTTCCCAAACTCTTTCTATATTTATTACCTTAATATCTATTTTTGTTTCAGAACTTGGTTTGCAATTCCCAAATAGTTTAAAACTAAATCATTTTAGTTTTAATCAAATTTAGCGACAACTTATTACCATCAAACCACATCTTCAGTTTGTTCATTTCTTTGTTTACATTATTTAGCAGTTCCTCCATATCATTTCCAACAAAAAACATATTTGTGTAATCTGCAAATAATACACTTTTCATATTTTCACAAGCTTTACACATATCATTTATGTACATGATAAAAACAAAAAACTTTGGGCCAAGCATTGATTATTGGGTTTCACCAGAAGCAATGTCCAAACATTTGGAGCTGATTTCTCCCAACTGTACATATTGTTTTCTATCTCTATAATAGCTTTTTACTAGAGATGTGCCGATCAGGTTTTTTCCTGCCAATTCCGATTCCGATCATCCATGAGGGCCGATCACCGATACCATAATTATTATTTTTTTAATCATAAGCACTACCGGTTACATTATGTGGAAAAAGGAACCATGAATTCACCTTAATTTAGACAAAAACTTGTTTTTAATAACTTTTTCCAGGAAGGAAACAAAACAAAACAGGCATTGTGCAAATTGTACTGCTATTGATAGTACTTATGGGGTTCCATTAGTATCAAAATGGAACCCCATAATTCAACACATTCCCCTTAACTCCATATCTTTCTAATTCATTTTTAGTAAATCATGATTTATTGTGTCAAACGCTTTTTTTTAAATCAAGGA
>NW_006800306.1:251669-356347 GCF_000485575.1 Poecilia formosa | reverse complement strand
TATTTCCCTCTGAGATTATAAAATCCTTCTTCTTTTATGAAGAATTTTTGAATATTTTCTGATAACTGATAATCATTTTGTGCTTTAAATAAGATGCAGACTGTTTGTAAATTCACCAAATGAGGAAGTTTTTATAATTTAGTTACTGGATTTGTGTGGTCCACGTAGCCAACGTTATTAATAACTCTGAATGTTCTGTTTTGCAGTTTAACTAATGGTTGTAATGAATTTGCATAATTATTGCCCCATATCTCTGCACAGTAACTGAGGTAGGCTAAAACTAATGAATAGTGTACAATATTTAATGCTTTCTGTTCAACCAATTGCTTGGATTTATTCAATATAAAAACTCTGATATTTTTTTGGATATGTTGAATATGTAGTTTCCAATTAACCTTATCATCAATAATCACACCAAGAGTTGTTCCCAAACTCTTTCTATATTTATTACCTTAATATCTATTTTTGTTTCAGAACTTGGTTTGCAATTCCCAAATAGTTTAAAACTAAATCATTTTAGTTTTAATCAAATTTAGCGACAACTTATTACCATCAAACCACATCTTCAGTTTGTTCATTTCTTTGTTTACATTATTTAGCAGTTCCTCCATATCATTTCCAACAAAAAACATATTTGTGTAATCTGCAAATAATACACTTTTCATATTTTCACAAGCTTTACACATATCATTTATGTACATGATAAAAACAAAAAACTTTGGGCCAAGCATTGATTATTGGGTTTCACCAGAAGCAATGTCCAAACATTTGGAACTGATTTCTCCCAACTGTACATATTGTTTTCTATCTCTATAATAGCTTTTTACTAGAGATGTGCCGATCAGGTTTTTTCCTGCCAATTCCGATTCCGATCATCCATGAGGGCCGATCACCGATACCATAATTATTATTTTTTTAATCATAAACACTACCGGTTACATTATGTGGAAAAAGGAACCATGAATTCACCTTAATTTAGACAAAAACCTGTTTTTAATAACTTTTTCCAGGAAGGAAACAAAACAAAACAGGCATTGTGCAAATTGTACTGCTATTGATAATACTATCTTTAACAGACTGATAACATATGAAGGCTCTGAAGAGGCTAAATAATACAAAGAGCCAAAATAAAACCTCTCAACATTGCCAAGAAGTTCAAGTATAAAACTTAACATTCAAAGTCAAAAACAGGTTCCATTACAATAAACAATCCAGATTTACTGAATGAAAACTTCCTGATAGCATGGCGGCTAGCTGATTACTGCTAGCTCTGATTGGCTGTTTCTGACTGAGCGGACTAATTAAGCAGAACAGGGTTATGCATAATTACTCGATTATTTTTTCAGACTATCTGTCTCATGTTAGGACAGCGAAAGTTTTAATATGTATGTAAAATGTATTATTCTCAGTGCGTTATAGTTCCACATCACTTAGGATTTGTTGCTGCGCGTTTGCGCAGAGTGAAGGAAAGAGGAGACCAGCTGCACAGGCAGGCTGCGAAATGAGATGCAGGTGATGATCGGTTTGTGTGATCGGCAACAAGAGACCGTGATCGGCGATCACCGATCAGACACTTTTTCACGGAAATCGGCCGATTGTGATAAGTGGCCGATCGATTGGCACACCTCTACTTTTTACCCAATTCAACACATTCCCCTTAACTCCATATCTTTCTAATTCATTTTTAGTAAATCATGATTTATTGTGTCAAACGCTTTTTTTTAAATCAAGGAACAATCCAGAAACAATTTTTTTTATTGTCAATTGTGGATTTTATGTTTTCTTTAGTCTCTAAAATAGCCAGTGTTGTAGATCTTTTGGACCTGAATCCATACTGATTTTCACTGATTTATTTATACTTTAATATAAAAGATTCTAGCCTATTGTTAAATATTTTTTTATATTTTAGAATAAATTACTGCCAAAATCCATAGAACAAAATTATTGTTACTCAAAAGGTGAAGGTGTGTTCATAAGTTCTTAGTGTGAAATTGATTTTGCCACTGAGTTCAGTTCTGTCAGTTACGTCCATGATATTGTGTTCCTGTGTGATTGTGTTACCTCCTTTGTCGTGTCACTCCATTCACACATATTTATCCAGTTCCTCCAGAGATCTGATCAACACTTTTGATTATTAGGTATTCCTAATAATTTAATAAATATTTTTGCAAATACTGGAACTTGAATGTTATGTTTCTCTATTACAGATGCCGGCTTATTCAAAGTCCGTCACCACTGAAGAGCCTGAGGTAACGAGTTAACGCCACTGTTGTTTTATCTACTTCTTTACAGTTTGTTACTTTACTCCACTATTTCTCAGTCCCTTAAAGGCACATTCAGCAAACCAACAGATGTTTTACGCTTTATATGCAGTTTACTTGTGACATACTGTCAGAATACCTCTCAGACTGTTTGCTGTTCTAAAAAGAAAGTTGGGGTGCAGCAACTGCAGTTCTGGCCAGTCATCGGTATTTAAAAAGCAGGACTGATTTTGGCCTGTACTGATTTGTTTCTGTACTAAATATACAAAAGGTTGTAAAGTCGGCAACAGTAGGCTATTGTTAAATGCATCCATCTCTCAGACCCTCGTGGTGGTAGAAAAGATGGGTGGATAAGTTTGGTTTCACATACAAGTTTGGCCAATTGTCCTTCACTTTTCCCTTCATTTGGATACATTTTCACAGTGGGGTCCAAATCTATGAGGTCTGCATTTACTTGCAACATGCTTAGTGTCTTTAAATCTTTCAGATTTATCTGCATTTTATATAGAAAGAAGAATTGGTAAAAGTACTGGGACTTGAATGTTGTGTTTCTTTGTTCCAGATGAGCTTCAGTTCCTGCCTCCCCAAACCAGCAACAAGCTGCATCGTCAGCAATATTTCTTTGTCTGCAAAAATTGATATTGAGAAAATAATCATGCAACCTCAGGTAAATGTAGAAGTGGAGAAGTTGTCTTATCCACTAATTAAACATAGTGGACATTTATATCCTGCTAATCTAAATGTGGACGTTGTTGATGTTTCTCTGATCATTTTTGGTTTTTTCTTTGACCTTTCTGTTACATCCAAACCAGCAGTTATTAAATCAAGACTCTTAAATGACAGCAAGGTTTATGGAAATTATTAAGTTTATTGTCTAAGCAGGCCAACTATAAATAAGTGCATTACTTCTGTATACAAACCGATGTGATGCAAAAAAAAAGTGCTTCTATTGCAGTTTTGCAATATACACAAATTTTTATACTACGTTATCTTAGCACAAAAACTTTTTATGAAAAAATGTTTTTTAGAAATTGGTGTTTTACGTAGAGCAAATGTATTTTCAGAATTGCACAATTTTATCCTCAATGACAATGCAGCTACTGACAGTTTAATCTCCTGATTTATCACCAAATAAAGTCCCATGAGGAGTGAGTGGTCATGTCCCCATGGCCACTCACTCCTCAGGCCATGGAGACATTAATCTCCCTGCAACATGCTGAGTATCTGAATTTTTCTGATATACCTCAGACTTAAAAAAAAACACAACAAAAAAACGATTGATAAAAATCCTGGAAGTAGAATGTTATGTTTGTCTTTTACAGAGATGGACTTAGATTTCTATGATGGTGCTGTCCAGCCTGCTCCTCCTGAGCTAAGAAGGAGTTTCCATCTCTGTTGTTATTTTAGTGATTTCGTTACAGTTTAAGTTAGGCCCTTATTTCTAAGTCCCTTAAAGGGCACATACATGGTCTCGTTGGGTTTTTATTGTTTATCTCAATTTTTTTTACATAGAAGGAATGACTGATAAAAATACTGGTATTTGAATGTTATGTTTGTCTTTTACAGGCGAAGATTTTGTCAGATAAAAGATCAACGCTCACACCGCTGTCTGGGACGTCATTTAGTTCTGCATTCCAATCTGGTGGTTTCGCAGGCGTTCTGTCTGAATCAAAAACCCCATCAGCATCACACATGTTGTTAGTATCCCTCCACCACTTCTCTTGTATTTTATTTTTCTTGGGAATCTGTTTTCAGCTCCAACACCTCCAGTGGAGCTCTGCAACCTCTCCTTTCTGTTAAGTGCAAATCCTTTCATGATTGTAAATTCAGTCCAAAACCAACAGTCGGTCGTTTGATTGGCTCAGCAACGTCATCCATCCTTTCAGTTCTCAAACACACAAATCTGAATGAATGGATGAATTAACATGTTACTTTATTAATCTCATAAGGAAATTCAAACCATTCTATCTTTATGAGCACTGAGCTGATATTTTTCATCTTATTACCTGGAATTGAGTCTTTTGTGTTGTGTGATGTTGGTCCAGAGGTCCAGACCCAGAAGAGCAGGAACTGAAGTGGACAAAGATCTTCCAGCTGCAGCAGGCGGTAAGATGTTTTGCTCCGTTGTTTAAATTGGTCCAAAGCTCAGAGACAAAAAATCTCCATCATAATAAAATAGTTGTTGGTATTTTATTAGGGGATAAAAACTATGGTGCAAATTGCTTCCTAAAAACTTAACCTCATCTCAACAACATTGCATATTGTTATTTAATATAAATCTAATTTGAAATTTGCATTCACACCAGCCTGTTTAGTCTGCGTTAATCCAATTCCAGTTAGTTTGTCCAGAAAGTCCCAAAAAATGAACTCTGGTCTACCTAAAAAAGCTGGGACTCGGTTTGAGAACTCTGGTGCAATTTGAATGCATATATGAACGCCAAACGGACCAGCAACAGCTCTGAATGCAGGAAGCGGACTACACCACAGAGCACTCTGAGTAAACGCAACCGAAGTAAATGTGTGTGTGATGTTAACAGAAGACAAAAGAGAAATCCTACAACCACTAAAATATGACTCTACTCAATTTTTGTTTGCTTTTTCTGATGAAGGAAAAATGCACTTAGTGTCTTTTTCAGAGATTTTTGTGTCATTTCTTTCAGTGGATCTTGGTGCAGTGCCACCACAGCCAGGAGGGAAACAGGTTTTTCAGTTAGTTTGTATCATTTGATAAAGTATGAAGGTTAACCCAACCAGCTGAAAATGTAACAAATGTTGCTGTTTTGGTTCCCAGACTATCAGCTGTGAAAACATCCTAAAGGTCCATCCCATAACCCAGCAATGACTCAGCAGCTCCACTCTTCTTCCTAACGCCTTTTCAACTCAAAGATATTTGTTTCTGCACTTCTATATTAATACATTTTGATATCACTTCAGTCAGGTTGGAGTCCAGACTGCAGCACCTTGATCCCTGTAACTTTGAAGTCATTCTGCTGTAAATTTGCTTCTGGACAGATTCTAGAGTCAGATAGTTGTTGCTTTGTGCTGCTTGGTTTACAACCACCCTCCTGTACTCTGGTCTCATCTGCCCAGACATTGTTATTACAGGAGTATTTGTTGTTTTAAAAGACCAGAAGTTTCTTCAAATTTTCCTAACAAACGAAACTTTTTCTGCCCTGTTATTAATATTCAATATCCTGAAGGGTCTGCAGTGGGATATTTATTGACCTGACAAAGGTGTTGGATAAAATCAAAAAATGTTGCCACATAAAGTTATCTTGATAACAGACGGCAATTTGTATGAATTGATCAGTCTTAATATGCTTCACTGTTACCTGTGGTGCCCCATAGGGCTCAGTACTGGGTATAAGATTGTTTATTATGTATGTTAATGTCCTGCTTTTGTGACAGCTGCACTTTTCTCTATATATGTCATGGAAGCAGAGATAATTGACTAAGTTTTGTTGATTTTATTGAGTAAAAATATTTAGTAGTAGTTCTTGTGTTAACTTGTGTCAATCTTCTGTGTGCTGCAGGACGGATACTGGGAGTTAACTGTTGAGCTGGGAAAACTGATCAAAGTCAACGTGGATGTGTTTGTTAACGTGTTCCTGAAGAACAAAGGCATTCATTCTCTGGGTGAGCGTTCATCATTAGTCTGTGTGTAAAAGCAGCACAATCTTAAAGTTTATACTGATTTTTATGTTGTTAAGAGCTGTTAACGTTAAGATGTTCATTGATCTGATATTTTACTATTTATATTCCAGAGAAAGATTAAAATAAACCTGGTGGTTTTAAATCTCAGTCGTCTAGGTTTGCTTGACTCCAGTGTTGAAACTGAACCGTGTGGATGTTTATGTTAAAGGTGTGAAGGCATTTGCAGGCATCCAGAGGCTGGTGGCGACTCTGCTGGTTCTGCAGCTGATGAGGGAGGAGAAGCTGGAGGAAGGAAAACTGCTGCAGAGTCTGTTTCACCTGATGGAGCCGACCGGGTCCAGGTCAGAACCGCAACAGAACACACAGACACATGAGGAGAACCCGGCCACACAGACATGAACTCTCACATGAAAATTTAGTTCAGTCGGTCGTAAAAATGATTTTTAAATGACTAATCTGAACCGTCCCAGCAGTGCAGTGCTCTTAGCTTAGCAGAACACGAATGAAAACACTGGTATGCTAAGCTACCAAGTCCAAGTGGAAAGTAAATCTTTTCTGCAGACCCAGAGGTCCGTCTGTAAGGAGCACCAGGAACTTTGATCCAAACTAGATCACCATGGGAGGAACATGAACACCAGACACTGAAACAAGTTCTGGAACATGTTGCAGCGTTTCCTCCAGAAAACGTGCTAAGCCCGGTGGGTGTGGCGCCGAGGCGGTCCAATAGTGACCCACTGTGTTTTTGTATTAAAAGATGTTAACAGGAAATGTAAATTATTACTGGATAATTACACGTTACTGGAAGAAATTCCTGACATACTTAAACCCAAAACTATAGTCTTAAAAACAACAAATTAAAAAAACACAATTAAAATAAATACCAATTATTTGCATTTCTGTTTCATCCAAATTCAGTCAGCGCCTCCTTAAAGCCCCTTAAGACCCAACAAATACAATGCTTGTTGATGAGTAAAGGCCCCCAGGACTTTAGGGCCCCATAAATGTTAATATTTTAACACAAACCACAGATACAGAAATTTTACACTTGTTTATTCAGAATGGCAATGCTGTTAAATTTGATTTAATGGTTTTAGCAAAGATAAATAAAAAAATTAAACTAAAAATTTTAAGGAGCTAGCAAGTTTACTTTGTAAAAGTCCAAAAAACAATCTTCATAGTTAGATTGTTTTGTTACCGTAGCAACAGTCTGATGCTTTGAGATTAATTCTTTGAGTTTGAGCTCTGTTTGTTCACAAATATATCTCAGTAAACTACAGTTATCACTGATAATCAAACAGAGATGTATAAAGGAAATGTGCGCAGCCATGCATGTGCAGTTTTATACGTCTATATTTTTTTGTACGCTACACTTTTCAAAATTTGTCCTTATGCCGATTTTTAGTGAGAAAGCTGTGAATTCTTTCATACATGAGGTTCCTGGTGAATGAGTCGGTGCCACACAGCACAATTAAAACATGGGGATGTTTTCTCATATTTAAAACGCTTTGGGTGCCACACCAACCTGGAGAGGTTGATCGGCTAAAGCCATTCCTCTCCCTACATTTGGGTAGAACATATTTACAGACGGTATTTTTTAACTTCAATGCAAAAGGCATATGTTTTTGGCTTCATTACTAATTAGAGCAGAGATGTGAATGTTTCCTCCAGGTCAGTATTCCTGACTGATTAACCTGAATGTTTTCCCCTGCAGGTCTGAGCGCTGGCATCAGGTGAAGAAGGCAGTGGACTGGGTGCGCTGGGCCGACCGACAGTATCTGTACGCCTGCAGCCGGCTGGAGCTCGGTTCAAGCTGGGAGCCTTCCATTCGCCGGCTGCTGAGCCTCATCACTGAGCAGGCTGAAGCTGAATAAGACGACTTCATCGCTGGAGACTCACAGAGAAGTTGCTGCAGTGCTTTCTGAGAGTTATATAACCATCAGCATGTTTTTTTTTTCCATTGCTTTTTATCTGCTTCACTTGGTATTGTGTACAAAGAGCTGAGAAGATCCTGCATTGAATATTTTCTTTAAATGACATGAAGAAACATTAAGGCAGGAGAGAAAGGAAATCTTCACATTTCATCCCCATAAACTATACAAAATTAATCAAATTACACTCACACAAATAAAATTACGAACAAAACTTTTAAAAATCATATTGTAATTGCACTTTTTTCTTAAAAACTAATGATTAAATTTTGTTTGTTTGGGATTCTAGTTGAGATAACTCGAGATCATCCCATTTCCTCATGCTGGACATTTTGGTTCAACAATAACAATACATGAAATTACCTGTAAAATAAGTCACATAAAGTAACATCTAGTCCTAACCCATAGAATCGGGCTTCAATAAGATCAATGGGGTTGTGTTTTTATGTTATTGTACTTTGCTTTTTATATATAAAAAAGCAAACATAATCTTTATCTATTTGCAGTAACAGTCAATCTAAAGCAACATTTTTCACTATGGCAATAACCTTTATTCATGTATCATATCAACAAAATCATCCAACGTCTTTAAACCTGTTTCTCATGTTGGTGATGGGTTTTTGAATTTTTCTTTTAAATTACGTTTGGGTGATGTCGTCGATGACGATCTGAGAATAAAATTGACAAACCCAAAGTTCTGATCATGTATTTGTTTTAATCATCACCTTGTAATTTTTGATGAACCTATGCGAATTTACTGTTAAGGTACAAAATCCAGATATTAAAGCAACCAATGCCAATATAAAACACAAATATGTTAATTAAAGATCCCCATCTATAAATGGGGATCTTTAATTAACATATTTGTGCAATAAAATTCCTGGAGGTTCCTGTCATTTAAACAGGCTCAAATTTCCCAAATTTGGAAAATTTCCAAAGTGAGTGGATGGATCCAAATCCTGCCTTGAAACTTAATTTTATTTTAGATCTAAATTCCAGTTTCAATAGAAACAGTGATACTCAAGAAATAATTTTAAAGCCAACAATTGCTACTTCAGTAACGTATTCATTATTTGCCATGAACAGGAAAATAAAGCATGTGAGTATGGTCATGGTTAAAAAAAAGTTATATTATGGTTCATGGTAGAAAAACACAAAGTACAGTATGTGTCTTATGTTACAAATTAAAAAGCAGTCAGACTATATTATGAATGACGGTGAAAAGCCATCATTCTCCATTGAATCATGGTAAAAAAATAAAATAAAAAAATCATACTATGGGTCATGGTAAAGTTTATAAAATGTTCTCTCTGCTGCCTTCATGTCCCTAAAAAGTCCTGGAGGAAAACCAACCAAATGTATGGTTGTATATGTAGTTTTACTTAACACTTATCACATACGTCTAACATAGCAATCAATTAATTGTACTTTTATGTCTTTTAGTCACTTTGCCTACCATTGTATTGTGTTATATTATTAATGCTGTGGCAGAGAACAATAAAGGACCAAATAACCAGACAGAAACATCCTGTAGTGCTGATGATCATGCTTTATTAAATCAATAATTGCAGAAAAACTCAAGGAGGCTGCAAAACACTGAAAGCTACAGCTAACTTCAATCCAACAAAGTGCGGGATGACACCAAAGGACACGGAGCGCATCAGGCGTCGTTTGTGGCTCCTGGTCGTCTCATTGGCGCCACCCTGTGGACCGACGGGTGAACCTCTACAAACTAACACACAAGCACACTGCAGACCTCCGAGAGGCAGCTCTGCCTCTGAAAACAAGCGCCGGCAGGACTCTGGCCAGGTTGATGGAACGACGGAAGAGTCTGAGCCGACGGTCGTTTTCCAGAATCAGAGCACAAAACAAAAAGAAGAAACACTTTGGACTCAAGCAGTGCAGGCCGCTCGCACTGTGAGCCTGTCATAGAAATGGCAGTATGACATAATCAGTCGGCGCACGAGGTCCAGTCGCCCTGCTTGCATGAGGGTAGATGCAAACAGCACTCAGGATCTCATGTTCCTGTTACAAACTAAAGCGCCGCTCCCTTCGCAGCGGCGCGCTCAAAGTTTTGTCTCCGGTTCATAACATCAACAGGGAGCCTCTCTACCTGTTGAGGCAAACTTAAAGACTTCAACTTATCGTTGAGGCACAGAGTTTAGTTTCCCAGTTTAGCAGGGTATTCGTTCCAACGGAAACTTTCTCCTGTTAAACTATATTTAGTTTCTTTAAGTTTCAGTTAATATTATTGTCATAAATAACAATGCATACATTTCCCATAACCGGTAAACTCGGCTATATACATTATGTACATGTCAAAGAAAAATGGATCAAACATCCTAAGTCATAGTTATCCAATATGGCACATTTTACAACTTTAGACGTTAGTCTAGTTTGGCATAAATTAACGTCAGGTTTGGTACAAAAATAGTTCCTATTTACAAGAATATTCCAGATCCTTATCAAGTAGACTACTGTGTTTCATCAATAAATAAAAAGTCATGAAAGAAGGGAAAAGGGGACATTTGAAATATGAGATTTTTTTTTACACCGATCGAATGCTGATGTTAACAGTTGCTGAGTCCGATCCGAGCTCATTGGACAGTCTGAGGGTGTAGGCGCCGGCGTCCTCCTCCCTCACCCCTGTGATGATGAGGGTGGTCAGGTCCTCCGTGGTCTCGATGTGGAATCGTCCACCCGTGGACACGTCGATCGTCTTGCCTGAGCGGGACCACTCTATGTGCTTGGTGTCGCCGGAGAACGCACAAGCGACTGTCAGGACTTTGCCAGGTTCGATGCTGATGTCCTCTGGCAAAGCTTCGATTCTCGGAGCAGAACCTGAAAGCAGCAGAGTAATTTAAACTTAACTAGACAGTTACATGAAGACAAAATTAATTCAGATATTTACATACTTTTAAATTAAACATATTATGCTTTATTGAACAAGTTAGGAACAAGTTAAGATGTTCATTACATCTTAACTTGTCGATTAAGATGATTTTTGCATAAAAATCATTCTTAGATCATGAGATTTTTTAAAGCGACTTAAAAAATCCAAATAATCTGCTGCTGGTCATTACCCCCAAACTCAACGTTTACACTTGCATGTGAAAATGGATGCAAACGTGTGAAATTATTCAACCGTACATCTTTGAAAAGCAGAAGTGGAGCCTCCTGCACAACCAACAAGAATCCAGCAAGTGGTTTCTGGATGGTAAGTCAACAACAAAAGTCTTCTCTTTTCCAGCAGTCATTGTACAGCACATTAGAACAGCCAAATAATGTGCTGGAGCCCTGCCGGGACTGCTAGTTGCAACTGTTTGGGCTTGTCTGTGGCTGCTGATTATCTAGCAGAGGTTTTCTTCAAATGTCTCATTTTCCAGACACCAAAAAACATTAACTTATTACCAAAAACAGTGGGTTTTTTTTTTGTTTGTTTTGTTTTACGTGCTTGGAATGTTCAGAAGTAGTAGCGATGAAAATGGAAGCAAAACAATTTGTAAAATGTGAATTTTGCATAACTGGTTTCCTTAAGCAGTTGAGAAAAGCTGACATGATGTCTTGGTTTTGTACAGCACTCAAATTAATCCAGAACACTGAAAAGAACTAGAAAAACCAAAAGAAATACGGCAATATATCAAGAACTCTGGACCAAATTTAGATTTAGATGCATAGATTTTTATGCATCATCATTTTTGGAGTCATTAGACTTAAAAGCAAAACCCGACGCTCTGAGACTTCAAGATCCAAGACACTTATATTTGAGTGTAATAAAAAAAAATCATTTCACTTTATTAAACCTTTTTAAGTCAAGTTTCATAGAATGAACCTTTATTCTGAGGGAGATCAAAAAGACCACTTATCTCTCATTTGGGCCACTAAGGTGCCTTGAAGGTTAATGTCAGATATGGTAATGAAATGGCTTTTGATATGGTGTAAGTAAATTCCCTGGTTTTAATTGAAGCAGGAACACAAAAACACTTGATTTGCTGAACAATCTTAGCACTTTTGTCAATGGGATTCTGAAGAAATGACTGACTTAGCAGCTAAAGACTTTAACAAAGATTGAAGTCTCGTACCGATTGCTCTCATTGAGGTTCCCTCCATGTGGGATGACATTTCTGTGAGACTGCTGGAGCTCATGGCGTATGTCTCAGATGTCATGGAGGACATGCTGGACATTGACATGGTCTCAAACTTCATCTCAGCTGCCATGCTGCTGAAGGAGCTGGACTCCATCATGGATGACATCATTGTCTGGTGGGCAGAGGAGGAAAAGGCCGAAGACTCCTCCATCGTGTGGACTTCTTTCTTTGTCATCATGGACGAGGCCTTTGACTCCTGGTGACTCACCATCACTGACCCTGTTGAAAATTAGTTGGAACATGAAATACAGAAACCTCATCAATCATCTCTAAATTAACATTCTGAACAAAAAAATCTTTTGCTGGAGGAAGATCTCACCTTTAAGCGCCACTTGCTGCTCTCGGTAAGCTGTGACTTTCTTGTATATGGACTGAAACACTTGACCAGTGAAGGAGAAGGAGGATTTGGACACTCCTCCATCTGAGGTCATCTCACAGGTGTACTCTCCCTGGTCACTCTCTGCCAGCTCATGAATCAGAAGACTGCAGGATCCTTCAGAGTAGTGCATCTCAAAGCGACTGCTCTGTGAAAGCCTCCTGCCGCTAACGTACCACACCACCTCCCTGACGCTGCTTTCACAGACGCAGGACATCTTGACTGAACCCTCGCAGGCCTCAGCTGTTAGCTGGCTGAGGACTTTGGGAGGTTTTGGGGTTGGGGATTTCACAGTGGGAGGAGACACAACCCTCTTGGGGGACATAATTGGAGGAGGTGATTTTACCCTCGGAGGTGATTTGATTCCCTCAGGCTCAGGTGACTTCAATCCCCTTGGAGATTTGATACCTGGAGGTTCTGGAGACTTGATGCCTCTTGGTGTTTTGATTCCTGCGGGTTCTGGTGACTTGAGACCTCTTGGTGTTTTGATACCTGCAGGCTCTGGTGATTTAACACCACGGGGAGATTTTGCCTCTTCAGGTTCTGGTGACTTCACACCTCCAGGAGTTTTGGCTGGTGCTGGTGACTTTAGTCTGGGTTCGGGAGATTTTAGCCCACGTGGTGACTTGATTCCCTCCGGTTCAGGAGATTTTACACCAGGAGTTGGTGATTTTAAGCTGCGTGCTGGAGAGGGAGCTGATGGCTCCGGAGATTTGATGCTCTTAGCAGATTTTACTTCCTCTGGTTCAGGAGACTTTACACTTGGTGTGGGTGACTTAACTTCAGGGGCAGGAGATGCTACAGCTGGTGACTTTACACTTGGTTCTGGTGACTTTATACTAGGTGCTGAGGAAGGAGCAGGGGATGCCGCTGAGGGCTCAGGTGACTTAACACTGGGTGCTGGTGACTTCACAGGTGGCTCAGTGGTTTTGACAGCTTTGATTTCCTCCTTAGGAGGTGGTCTGCGGATTGTCAGAGTAAAATGAGCCTCCTGTCTACCTGCTGAGTTCTCAACGACCACAGTGTAACTGCCCTCATCAGATGTGGTCACAGATGATATCTCTAGGCTGGACTTGTACTGAGTTGTGGTGACATGGATACGAAGAGATGATACAATTGTCTTGCTCTCGTGTATCCATGTCACAGTTGGTGCAGGCTCCCCATCAATGTCACAAGAGAACCGGGCTGTCTCTCCCTCTGCAACAGTCACAGACTGTGGCTTGGTGAGGATTTTGGCAGGAAGAGAAGGTTTTTCCTTGGGCAACGTAAGTTGCTCAGGAGCAGAAGCAGTCGAGGATGTTTTCAGTTTATCTTCAGATGTTGCATGCTTTCCAGTTAAAGAAAACTTCTCTGAAGAATATGAGGAACTAGAGGAAAGATATTCAGTGGAGGCATACTTGATAGATGAGTCATACCTCTCAGCAGAGGAGAATCGCTCTCCAGAAGAGAATCTCTCGGCCGAGGCACCAATTCTTTCCCGTGTGACAACCTCACGTGTTTCTGTTAGCTTTGACTTGCTCTCTTCCACCTCCAGGTAGGTTTGCGAGGTATAGCCAGACTTAAAGTGCGTGGTGTGATAGTGATCAATGCGTGTGACTTCAGGAACAAATGCTTTAGGAGCGTCCTCATCCTTGCGGCGGGAGGAGAATGTAGTGTATCCGCCCCCTGACACCTCCAGCGTGGCGTAGTCAGACGCCTCACCCTTTGAATTGGAGCACACACAGCGGTATGTGCCACTGTCTTCTTCTTGGCAGTCCAGGATAGTGATGGTCAGAACGCCACTCATGTTTGTGAAGATGTATTTCTCACCATGTTCAGAGATTTCTGCTCCATTGTGGAACCATGCAACTTCAGCCTCTGGTTTTGCTTGGATGTTCAGGGTGAATTTTGTGTCCTGACCAGTTGGGATGCGATGAGAGCGCATCCTGACAGTTACACGAGGAGCGTGATCAAGGCTGAAAGGTGCTTGACTCACAACCTGGTATTTCCTCTCAGACTTCAGAGCAGCTTTCCTGGCTTCATAACGGGACATGATGTCAAAGCGTGCCGACCGCTCAAACCTAGAGGAGGAGCGGGAAGACCTCTCCACTGACCTAATAGGACTGGGAGAACGAGGACGGGTCCGCTCTGGAGTAGGAGATCTCCTCCCCACAATCTCTCCCTCTGTTTCCACAGGTCTAGCATGTGGTGGTCGGATTAGCTCTGAGACTGGTCGCATCAGCTCAATGTAGGTAGGAGACAGTGACCTTCTCCTTCTCGTGTACTGAGAAACAGTACGTTTCTTTTTTGTCTCAACCTCAGCGGCTTCATGTCTGACTTCCTGCCTCCTTTCCTCATGTTCAACGACACGTCGTTGAACTTGGATGGGGCTACCAGGAGGAGAGGCAGAAAAGCCGAGCTCAAGTTCATCTTCCAGCATCATTGTCTCCTCCTCAGCTCTCTTCCTTGTTAGGTAGTCATCCACAGGCATCATCAGCTCTTCATCACTCAGATCTCCCAGAGACCTCCTTCTGGATCTAAAGGAGACTTCAGACTCAGGAGATGGTGAACGTCGGGCAGGTCTAACAGTCTCCAAATCATCCATTGTCAATTTGGGAATGCGCCATCTTGGTCTGTATTGGTCAGTGATTCTGGGGAGAGGCATCACGTAGAACTGCTCCCACCTGGACAGACGAATACGTCTCTGCCTCTTTTGCACAATCCTTTCTGTTCTCTCTGATACCTCATACTGATCTCGTATCTTGCGATACCACTTCATGTCAGACAGAGGTACAAACTGCTTAATGGCTTTGTCTTCATCCAGAGCTTTAGGATCATGAACCACAGGCTCAGGAATTTCATAGGGCATGAAAATCCTTCTCTCTTCCTCTAGCTTCTTGGTCTCTGTCTTGTCCTCTGTGATGTCAAATTCGCCTTCAATGTTCTTGGTGCTTACTGCGGGTTTGTAGACCTCTGCAGCAAGTTTGAGGGCCTCCTGTGCTGTTGGGTTTAGAGGTACGAGTTCCTCAGTAGCTGCAATGTGCTGAGCCATTTTGTTGGTTTTCTCTATTTGTTTTTGTACATGTCTGAGTTTCTCCTCTTCGCTCTTGTACTCTCTTCTAGTGTAAGTGAGACGGTCCACTTTCAGAGTGGCCTGGCAGCTTGCAGAGCCAGCAGAGTTGGTTGCTGTGACTTTGTACACTCCATCATCCTCAAGCAGAGTCTCCCTGATGTGAAGGACATGATAATCAATGTCCTGTTCTATGACAACAACTTTGGGACCAAACTGTAGAGGAAGGCCGTCTTTTTCCCATTTAAGAGAAGGAGTGGGAACTCCTGACACCCTGAGTTCAAAGCGGACACTGTCTCCCTCTGTGCACTCAACATTAGCCAGGAGACGTTTGAACATGGGCCTCATTGTATCCTCAAGCACAGGATGAGGTATCACAGTGAGACGAGCCTTGCAGCTGTCTTCTCCAAACCTGTTGTGGGCCATGACTGTGTATTCAGCATCATCACCAATATCAAGGTTGTGAATCATGAGTTGATACAGGCCCTTATCACTTGTGAAGGTGTACTTCCTGTCATCCTCTTTGATTTGTTCTCCATTTTTAAGCCAGATTACATGAGGCTCTGGGTGCACAGTGATAGTGACACCAAAGCGCACATCCTCACCAATATATGCTGTGCGGTTGTAAAGTGGCAAAGTGAACTCAGGTGGTCTCTGGAGAAGTTTAGTTTTGTCAACCCTCCTCCTCAGCTTCCTGATGGTGCGGCTCATGTAGTGCTCTCTGATGCTCCTCACAGTTTCTACAAAGAGTTCTCCATAGGCACTGTCCTCTCCATCATCACTCACCACCTTGCATCTGTAGACACCATCATCAGACTCTTCAATGTCCTTCACGTAAATACTGGCAAAGCCGTTGCTGTAGGAAATCTCATACTTGGGGCTTGGATGTAACTGACGGTTACCTAAGTACCATGTTACCTGAGTACTCTTGTCAAAGTTCACAATACTACAGGTAAATCTAACATGGCCACCTTCCTCAGCTGAGGCATGCATGACAGGCCCGGCACGCAAGCCATGGTACTCAGTTCCAATCTTAACTTTACCAACTTCCAGACCTCGCTGGTTTCTGAAGGCACCTCCAAACGCCACACGAGCTGCTGAAACTATGGTATCAGTCTTCTTTACTAGTGACTGATAGTATCTTCTGTGTCTCAGTGTCCTGATGATCTTGTTGCTGACATGCTCAATCTTCATCTTGAGCCATGGATGTTCTAGAGCTTCATGAGCAGTCATACGGAGCTTCCTGTCCTTGACTAGGAGTCTATCTATAAAGTCCATTGCCTCTAAGCTGATGTCCTTGAATGCTTCCCTGTCAAAGACGTACTCACAGTTTGAGATGTTCTCAATCATCTTTGTCATAGACTCTGCGGCAAATGGATTAAGGCCGCTGAGTAGAACATATGCCAAAACACCAATAGACCACATATCGGTGGCTGTTGTGACCAGATCATGGCGGTGAACCTCTGGGGCATAATACTCTGGAGCTGAAAACAGCATTCTGATGTTTTCTCCAGGAACCAACAGTCGAGACTGTCCCATTTCAATAATTTTTATATTGAGACTTCTCCTTGTGGTGTAAACAATGTTATCTGGGCGGATATCAAAGTGGCCAAAGTTTTGGCTGTGTAAGAACTTGACAGCAGAGCAAACCTGTCTCAGGTAGCGGACAATCTCCTGTTCTGTGAGCTCAAAGTTGCTGGTACCAAGCCGCTCAAAGATATCAACTCCAGAGATGAATTCAAAGATCAGGATAATCTCCTCCATGCTTTCAAAGTATTCATGGAGGTAGATGATATTCTTATGTCTTCCAACATTAAGAGCCTCTATTTCCCTGAGGACTAACTCGCGATCAGTTCCTTTCACTTTGATGAACTTGGCCATGAAAGTCTTCTTAGTGGCAATCTCCACACAGCGGTGGACCACTCCAAACTGGGAGCGAGCAAGCTCCTCTGAGATGATGTATTTGGAAGACAGCTCCTTCACCTTGTAGAACACAGCTTCCTCCTTGGTGATCTCTCTGTCTTCATCCACTTCCTCGTCATAGTTCCTGATCACAGATTTGTCTTCCTTGGTGGTAATGGGCTCAGTTGGAGCAGATGGAAGGCTGACACCAAACTGGTTCTCTGCAATAACACGGAACTGATATTTGGTCTTTCCAAATATGTTGATAATGGTGATACTGCAGTCTGTTGTATGACCAGCACGAATCCACCTATCAGCAGTGGTTGGGCATTTCTCTACAATGTAGTTAATAATCTCACTGCCACCATCACTGGCAGGGGGCTCCCAGGTCAGTGTAATAGAGTCCCGTGCAATGTCGCTGACCACAAGTCCCTTTGGAGCATCAGGGATGTCAGCCACATTCACCTCAATAGTTTGCTTGTCTGATCCGAATCTGTTCTTTGCAGTAATTGCATAATAGCCAGTATCCTTCCTCTGTACTCCCTTCAGGAACACCAGGGAGGTGAAGGATCTTGTGGTGATAACTTGATGATAAGCAGAGCTTGAGAGGACCTCCTGACCCTTCTGCCAAGTGACCGCTGGCTCAGGCTTTCCTGAGATGGGGATCTTGATTGTGACGTGATCACCGCGCACAGCTTGTACAGCTCCCATTCCCTGGAGCTCTTTAGGCAGGTGTATTTTTGCAGGCACTGAAATGAAAGAATCAGAAAATTACATTTCACTAGAATGTAAAAAAAAAAATAAGATAATTTAGAATATAACCTAATGGAGATGTTTGGCATAAATACCTTCCACATCCAGGTTGGCTATTGTAGAGATAGATCCTGACGGGTTAGTTGCTCTGACTTGGTACACTGAGGCATCATTCTCATCAGCTGCAGTGATGACCAGCTGATAGTAGCCACCCTTGAACTCAAGGACTTTTATTTTTGTTCCATCTGCCAGGATCTCCTTACCACTGCGATACCATTTGACAACAGGCTTTGGATGGCCCACAACCTTGTTATAGGAAAAGATAATCAGAGTAAATTAACCTGCTGAAGAAAAATCAAATATAGGTTATCACATAAAAAAGTTCTTCTAGTTTCTAAATACCTTGGTGACAAAGGTGGCGTTGCTGTGGTATTTGACAGTCATGTCTCTGATCTCCTCTCTGAATGCAGGAGCACGAGGAGCCTGCTCAGACTTGGGAATGACCGGCAGAGAGATCTCAGACCAGTCGCTCTCACCGCCAATGTTTTGGCATTTCACACGGAACTCGTACTCAAAGCCCTCAATCAAGCCAGTGACTTCATAGCTGGTCTCCGTAAATGTCTTTGTTGTTACAGACATCCATTTGTTCTGCTTCTTCTCGCGTTTCTCAAGGAAGTAGCTGGTGATTTTCGCTCCTCCATCGCTAGTTGGAGGCTTCCAGCAAACGACACAAGAGTCTTTGGTAGAACTGATAATGAATGGCTGCTGTGGGATTCCAGGTTTATCTGTGAGAAAAACAACACAGGGCTGTTATTCTGTCTTTGTGCTAACTAGAACTCGAGGCAGAAAATTAAATTTACGGGGGTTACCATATGGAGCCTTGATGATGACCACTGATGGAATCTCCAGAGGCTCACTGACGCCATACTGGTTCTGTGCTGAGACTCTGAAGTAGTATCCAGAGCCCTCAGTCAGGTTGGGAACACGGCAGGTGGTGCCAGAGACAGAGGAAGACACCAGGTGCCACTGTTCTCCCTCTTTGGCTTCACATTTCTCTACAATGTAGTTGGTGATTACAGACCCTCCATCATCTTTAGGAACCTTCCAGCTGATCACAACTGAGTTCCTGAGCAGGGATTCAACAACAACAGGACCCTCAGGGATGCAAGGTTTGTCTGGGGAAAAAATAGTAAAGCAACATCAGGAACGGCTCATGGTGTTAATGTAAAAAAAAAAAAACTGTCAGGTAATAAAGCATGCAAATATTCTTTGTTCATTTGAATTTTTATTTGAAGTTGTTTTAAAAAAGACTTTCAGTGATGTAAGCCAATACCTTGGATTTCAACACGCAGAGAGGTGTCAACAGTTCCAAACACATTGCTGAGCTGAACCTTGTAGCGACCAGCGTTGGTTTTTCGTTGGGCATTCCTCACAACAAGGTGGGTATAGCTTTCTGTGTTTTCAATGATCACGTTCTCAGATGAATTTAGAGGTTTTTTGCCGTAGAACCACATGATCTGGGGGATTGGACGACCAATGTAGACGACGTGGAGCCGGAGGCTGGTACCAGCCCCAGCATAGTACTTTTCTTTCAGAGGGAAACCAGGATGGAATTGGGGAGCTGCCTGCAAGCGTAGTTTGCCACTGGTCTCTATCTCTCCAGCCTCGTTGATTGCCCTGCAGGTGTACACGCCTTCGTCTTCTTGCTCCTCTGTCAGAATTGTGAGGGAGTGGTTACGACCATCTGAGCTCATCTTGTACTTGCGGCTCTGGATCAGTTCTCTGCCGTAGCGATACCACTTGATCTCAGGCAAAGGTCTGCCAATGATTCCACAAGTTAGAGTGCCAGACTCGCCAAGCTTGGTGGTTACATCTTGGACCTCTTCCTTCAAAGCTGGAGCTTCACCAACTGCAGAAAAAATATGATTCATATTTACTCCAACCTTAAATGTTAAATTAACATTTCATTAGGTGTAGTATAACTAGCTCACCGCTCAGTTTGGTCTTGATGCCCATGGGTGTGCGACGAGGTCGGCTGAGTCCAGCCTCATTTTCAGCAAAGATTCTGAATTCATACTCTGTGGCCTCCATCAAGCCCCCCATGGTGAACTGCCGATCCTTGGAGCGCTCCTTGTTGCATTTCTTCCAAGCGCTTTCTCCAGCCTCCCTGAACTCAATCCAATAACCCAGGATCTCCTTTCCGCCATCATGTTCTGGCCTGAGCCAATGAATGGTGATGCTGTCCTTGGTAATAGAGATGATGTCAATATCTCCTGGTTGGGTGGGCTTGTCTACAGGAAGAGACAGCAAGACATTAACAATAATAGAAAAAATATCAAATGAAACCTTGCTAAAAATTCTAGCAAGGTTTCATCACTTCATTAATGGGAATATAAGTATTAAATAATACAACACACCAAATGGATCTTTGCAGACCACCGATTCTGAAGCAGGACCGGGTTCACTCTGCCCAATGTCATTTTGAGCCACCACTCTGAACATGTACTCTGCGTTGGGTATAAGTCCGGTGACATTGAACATGGTGGTAGTGATGTGGGTCTTGTTGTGACGAACCCACTTCTCTGTGGAAACCTCCCTTCTTTCCACGTAGTATCCTGTGACACGAGAGCCACCATCATCCCGGGGCCGGGCCCAAGACAGAGACACCGTGGTCTTGGTGACGTCCATGATCTCTGGTGGATTACTGGGAGGTTCGGGTGGACCTGCAGTTATAGGTATTGTCAGTAAAACATGTATTTTGAATCACAACAGAGCAGCTTAGATTTGAAAGTTGAAGACAATTTCAGAAATAGCACTCACAAAGAGGTGTCTTTGGCAGAACAGCTCCATCTGACTTAAGGGATCTGCTAACACCAAACTGGTTCTCAGCAAACACCCTGAAGTGGTACTCTACATTCTCCTTCAAGCCCTTGACCACCAGGGAGGTCTCAGTTACCCGGGCATCCACTGTGTACCAGGCGGCCTTTGGTACTTCCCGCCTTTCTACTATGTAGCCCAGGATGTCAGAGCCACCATCATCTGAAGGCGGTCTCCAGCTGACGCGAACTGATCTAGCCTGGATGTCATCAAATTCTAGAGGACCTTCTGGGGCATCAGGTCGACCAATCACCTTCACCTGATGGCGAAAAGCATAAACATTATTACTTTTTTTAGTTAGTCTCTTTTTCTTCCTGACATTTCCTTGAGGTGTTGTATCTCACCTTGATGTACACAGCTTTCCTACCACATTTGTTCTCCAGCACCAAATCATAGGTACCGGTGTCGTCTTTGTGTGCCTCTTTGATGACCAGCTCAGTGATGTCATCATGGGTGGCAATCATGGCACGATGTGAGATGTCACGACCATCCTTTGTCCACTTAGCTGTGGGTATTGGTTTGCCTTTGATGGGAACAGACAAATGGACGACTCCACCTTGCCGCACCACATATTCTTCCTCGTATACACGATCAAGCTCAAAGTCAGGATAATCTGGGAAAGACACAAAAAGCAGCTTTGCTTATTAAATTGTTCATTCAACATATAAATGCATGTACTGTGTAAAATTCTTGTCTTACCAAGCATTTCTTGGACTTTAACCACTCCAGAAATCTCTGCAGGCTCTCCGGCACCACCTGCATTGCAGGCAATGACTCTGAACCTGTACTCTGCACCCTGGGGCATGTGTGTTAGGGTGTACTCGCACATCTTGGTGGGTGTAGTGTTGCACAGAGTCCATTCAACCTGGTCCACCTTTTGCATCTCAATGAGATATCCAGTAACAACAGAACCACCCTCTTCCTCAGGCGGCAGCCAGGCCAGAGAGACCGATGTCCGTGTGCTGTCTGTGACTCTGGGTTTAACTGGAGGACCTGGAGGTTCTATTTAGCAACACAGAAAGATTTACTAAATAAACTGACCTCCTTTCTTGTAAAACTAAATGAACTAAGCTTTGCATCACTTACCAATGGGATCCATGGCAACAGCTACGGCAGAACTTTCACTGGGTTTGCCAGTGCCTCTGGAGTTGATGGCAGTGATTCTGAACTCATATTCCAGGCCCTCAATCAGCCCGGAAGAACGATATCTGGTCATAGTGACTGGATTCTTATTGATTCTCAACCATCTGTCAGATCGGGCCTCTTTACGTTCTATTATGTAGCCAGCAATGGTGGAGCCACCGTTGTCCACAGGTGGTTGCCAGGTCACGGTCATACCTTCATGGGTGACATCAATCACCTCTGGCCTGCTTGGGGGTCCAGGGATGGCTGCACGGGGAGAAAAGGTGGAAATTTTACTGAACTGTGGGACAAAAAGTATCTTTCTGACCAAATAATCAAAGAAATTCATCTGGCCAAGCATGATTGTAGATCTGCATGTCTAAAATTATCAAACTGGTAAGATCACAAGAACAGGGAATATGAAGATGACTCTGAGAACTCACTCTTGGCGCTCTTGCACTCCACCACTTCAGACTGCAGGAAGCCACCAAAACCAAAGCGATTCATGGCAGCAACACGGAACACATACTCAGTTCCTTCATTAAGCCTGGTGAACTTGAAACAAGGTCTGGTCACAGATTCAGAGATGGTGGACCAGCCTGGGTGGTGGGCTTCACGCTGCTCCACCACGTAGCCACTGACATTGGCACCACCGTCTTTCTCTGGAGGCTCCCAGCTAACTGTTACCGAGACACCATCAACCTCCTCGATTTTTATGGGACCGACTGGGATACCAGGTTTGTCTGCGCAGAAATGACAATACAGACAATTTATGTTCAGAAATGTTACTTCAATGCTGACATCAATCAGATATTTATTTGTATGAAGTGTTCTTACCCAGGATGATGACCTTGATAACCTCCGTTGCCATGCCGATAGCATTCTTCACCTCCAAAGTGTAATCTCCAGTGTCATCGATGGTGGTGTCACGGATGACAAGGTGTGTGTATTTCCCGTTGCTGTCGATCTTGATGCGGTCCAAGCTGTCCTTCAGCTTGGCACCACCGAAGTACCAGGAGCAAACCGGCACTGGTTTGGCTTTAATCGGGATGTTCAGGTCAATAGGTTTGCCCCGGTGCACATGAACGATCTTCTGAGGGATGCTGGTCAAGTCAATCTTTGGCATCACTGAAAAATAAAATATTTAATTGGTTAAATTCTGGCTTTCTGAAAGGAAGTATAATGTGTTGTAGGTCAAGGCTTCCCAAACAGCATTAGTTTCTGGCCTGGTCAATCCCACAAAATATATAAAGGAACATTTAATTTTATTTATTTGCTTTTCACTCCCATTTGCTCAATTTTTACATTCATTCAGCACATAGCCTACTTCATACCTACTGATTTTAGTTGGGAATGAGTTTGGTGGTGGAGCACTTTATCAGCTAATATATTATGACTTTATTAATGTGATGCTGAATATATTACCAGATAAAACATTTCCACCATAATCCCCTCTTTTAATAAGAAAATATGTAACATATGTTTTAAGGAAATATGTAAGTTTTTTTTATTAATTCCATCAATCTGTATTTAATCTCCAGAGTTTAGGTTTTTGCAGAAGTGTCCTCTGGTTGCTGGACAGTTACTTTGGTCTTTTGCTTGTCACAAACCCAGGTTATTTTATAATAATGAGTGAAAAAAAGTTAGATTAGTAATAAAATGAAAATTTATGATTAAAATGTTATTTAGTTTTTAAATTTTTTTCTCATATTTTTCTAACACTTTCTGAAGCCCCTAGTGGCCTCTGAGGTCAACAGATTTGTTCCAGGTTGTTGACGCTGTGACGACTCACCCTTGATCTCCTGGATTATGACTGGTGTCATAATGTCCATGGGCTCACTGACTCCCCTGCTGTTGGTGGCACGGATCCTGAACAGGTACTGGTCGTTCTCTGTAAGCGACTGGATTGTGTGCTGGGACTGAGAGGCCTTAACTGTCGCCACGGCACTCCACCTGTCTGACCCCACCTTGCAAGCCTCTATGATGTAACCTGTCAGCCTGCTGCCGCCATCATGCAGTGGTCTTTCCCAATGGAGGGTCACAGTGGACTTGGTGACATCCACAACGCTGAGGTCCGTGGGCACTGATGGTACTTCACACACCAACACAGGCTCAGCTGTCTCACAAGGCTCGCCGACACCATAGATGTTCTCAGGTAGGACTCTGAAGAAGTAGTGCACGCCTTCCTCCAATCCTGTGATCCTGTACAGAGTCTTCCTGCACTCAGTGGTCACAGTTTTGTATGACTTCATGTTGGCTTCTCTCTTCTCTACGATGTAGTTGCTGACATGAGCGCCACCGTCCAGGCTTGGGACGTCCCAGGTGATCACAACCGACTCCTTGGTGTAGTCTTTCACCCTGACTGAACCAGGAGGACCAGGGGTGTCTGAAGAAAAGAGACACATCAAGAAAATGAAGATTTATGTCTTGAAGAATTACTTGAGTAAAAACTAACTGGACAGAACTTACCGTAGACCTTGACCAGGATAATGCACGTCTTCTTTCCTGATGGATTCTCGGCTTCCACAACATATTTTCCAGAATCATAGCGATTAACTTTCTCCACCAGGAGAAAGGTGTGACTGTCGGTGGTCTCAATGAAGCCTCGGCTCTGCAGCTCCACACCGGTCTTTCTCCAGGCAACAACTGGTGCCGGTCGGCCGGTGATGGACACGAACAGGCGGAGGGTACCGCCAGCACGCAGACAAACCGTCTTCTTCAAGTCTTCGGCCAGTTCCAGGTCAGGCATTTCTGAAGATGGAAACAATAGGAGATCATGAAAAAAATCCTACTTACTTGCATATATTTTTGATGACTGCTCAATATTTTATGTTGTAATTTTGCCCTTATTCAAAAATTTTGACATCTTCAAAAGTAATAAATAATTTGTAATTTCTTTAATTATTTTTCCTTGTTATGAAGGTGTTATTTAAAAGAAAACCATTTTTCAATCTTTCTGAAGACATTTTTCTTAGAAAAAATATCTTGACTCAAGAGATGAACTAATATCTCTACTCAGAAAAGAACTAAGTTCCATAATTTCCTTGAAATTTCAGTTTCAAATCTCTGACCCAAGATATATTTTTAAATAAACTATTTTTTAATATTTTTCCAGCAGCTTAATGTACTGTTTTAGTCCAACTTCTTATCTATTTTTTAAGCGAGAATAACAATCGGACAAGTAATGAGTTTATATTGCAGGGATGTCCAAAGAAAAACAATTTAAGAATCTGAAAAGAGCTGAAGAATTGCTAAGATCACTTTAAACCTGCATTATGAAACTTTTTAAAAACTTTGTTAAAAATGTCACAATATCGTGACAGTATGGTATGAGACTATTACTAATGAACTCACCAACTTTCTCCAGTGGTTCGATCTCTCCACTCGGTTCACTGAACTCCCCGGTGCCGTTGCCGTTGATGGCCGCCACCCTGAACCTGTACTTCTTATTGGCTGCCAGGCCACCGGCCACGTACTCATTGGTCTTTATGGGCTTAGCAGTGGCGCGGTACCACTGCTCCGAGTCTTCCTCTAAGATCTCTATGACGTAGCCTGTGACATCGGAGCCGCCGTCGTACATGGGCCTGGTCCAGGTCAAGCTAATGCTGTGCTTGGTTGTGTCCACTATGCGAGGTGTTGATGGAGCAGCCGGGGTGTCTGAAGGGGATGAATATAAATAGATTATTAACATACTTTCATGTTTTAATATCTGGAAACTCTGTAGTAAAGAAGTAAAAAGACTCACATGTGGGATCTTTACAGACAATGTATTCTGAGGCGTCGCTCGGCTGGCTCTCTCCAGCGTTGTTGACAGCTGTGACTCTGAACTGGTACTCGCCTCCCTCTATCAGGCCAGTGATTTTCAGACGGATGTCATAAATTGTGTAAGTTCTGTTCACCCGAGTCCATCTGATTCAACAGAGCAGATAAATTGTTCAATGTTTTTTTCTGAGACAGTTAAAGCTGATATTTGTAGACAGAACATGTTTTAACCTTGTGCTGCTTTTCTCTCGTTTTTCCACTATGTAGTTCTTGATCTCACTGCCTCCGTCGCTCTCAGGCTTCAGCCACTCGATGATGATGTGCTCCTTACCCACCGCTGTGGCCTCTGGGGCGCCCGGCGGGGATGGGACAGCTGGGAAACAGGTGTCAGGTTAGAGAATAATTCTGTTTCCCAGGAGTAAAACATACCACAGACAACACCAACCAACCTAACCAAAGTTATTAAAGTTAACTGAAACTGAAACTGTTTTCATTCAGGAGAAAACTATAACTAACTGGAACTATTTACACACATATAAAAACAAAACATACTGAAATTATAGATATAATATCCTTCATTTCCATGTTTATAAATCCATTTATTAGCCTTTCGGACTGATGTGAAATAGATTTTTTCCACAGCTATGAGGAAATTACGGCACTTCATGCTTCTTCTGGCAGTTCTTGCATTAGTTCACGAAATTGTGACACAAAAGTTGGGAAAAAACGCAAGAGTCAGGCGGTTGTTCAACAATAATTCAATACATATTTTGAAAATAGTATATTCTGTTGAGTATTCATTACCCAATTTAAATTCTGCACCTAAAAATTAAGTATGGGTTTTAAGTATGAAAAAACTAAAACTACTACTATGGCTTATAAAAACTAAACTAAAAATAAATAATATTGCATAATAATAATAATAATAATAATAATAATAATAATAATAATAATAATAATAATAAATAAGATAGCAAACGCATTAATTAAACAAAATTTGACCAAAAGTCACAACAAAATAAAATTAAACTATAATGAAAAACTAAAAACTATTATAACCTCTGAAACCTAGGTTGAGAAATAGTCTGAATGTGAAATATTTGACAAAGAGAAGCGGTTTCATACTGTAGGCGTTTCTGGCGATGATCGGCTCGGACTCCAGAGGAACTCCGGGTCCAAACTTGTTGACTCCTCTGACTCTGAAGACGTATTCGTTGTTCTTGATCAACCTGGAGCTGACACATGACAGCGACTTGCACTCTGCCTCCATGATGACCCAGTTGAGCCGGCTGGTTTCACGTCGCTCCACAATGTAGTGGGTGACGATGTCTCCGCCGTCCTCCAGAGGGATCTTCCAGGAAACCGTACACTTCTCCTCAGTGACTCTGCTGATCACGATCTTGTCAGCAGGTTGTCCAGGAGTGTCTGCGAGGAAAACAAATCAAGAGTTGGACATTTTTGTGACATGTTCATGTTCTGACCCAAGCCTAAATGTTGAAACATGGCTACTCACCCAGAACCTTCACGTTGACCGAAGCGGTCTTAATGCCATTGGGGTTCTTGACGGTGAGGATGTATCTACCCGTATCGTATCTGTCGCAGTTTTTGATGACGGCCATGGCTCTTGTTGACGTGTATGTCAGAGAGTATTTCTCTCCCAACTCCAAAATCTTGTCACCCTTGGACCAGTACACTGTGGGTTCTGGTTTGCCTCCCACAGCACCGTCCAGGACAAGGTCGGAGCCAGCCATAATAGTGATGACCTCCCGTGTCAATTTGCTGTCAAGTTCTGCTCTAGGAGGAGCTGCAGTAAGTAAAACATAAAATTTTAAGCTGTGATAAAAATTTGACTGCAAAATGGATTTCAGTTAAATTGTTGTGTGTTAAGAAATTGGGTTGTAACAATAAATCCACCTAAAAATACAACAATTTAGAAAAAACTTCCAGGAAAATCATTTCACGATTGTCTTGCTTTCGCACATAAAGCAAGAGTTTTGCAAATTATAAACTGTTACTCATGTTTTATCAAGCAGTATTGCTATGGCATTGTCCTCTAAGACAGTGGAAATTGCAGAAAAGCAGTTTGTTTTGATGACTAACTAGCATTGTTAGCAGCTGTTAGCAAGTTGCTGTATTCTCACAGTTCTTACAAATCTCATCTTCTGATCAGTGTCTTTTTTCTTTAAAGTCCTCAACATGCTGCATTCAGACGATTTAAAAGAGGTGAAGGCTTCTTTAATGTTTATGTAATCAAATAATGTTGACCAACCTAACAACACTTTTATTAGCTGACTCATTCAGCTAACATTATTGGGCAACAACCAAAGAATTGCTTCGTTTTATACTTCAAAATGAGTCTCAAAAATAGAGAAATATGTAAAACACTCAGCTCCACCTGAGACTCATAATAATAACAACTTGCATTTAATTTTCAACCATTATAAATAGTGATTCTCAAGAGCAGCTTCAGTTTGATGAGAAATATCACAAGAACTTCACTGCTGTGACAAATTGTTTTAAAGCTGCTAAAATACAGTAAATGTTATGGTAAACAGAACTTTATAAAAAAAACATCTAGAAATTTAAATATAAAGAAAAATAAGGAGAAACATGTGAACGTACAGTACTCATCCTTGCATGTGATTGGACCAGTGGTCTCAGAAGGCATGCTGTGGACCCCGGCTGCATTCTTGGCGATAACACGATACTCAAAGGTTTCTCCCTCTCCCAGGTTTGTGACTGTGAAGTAGTTCTCTGTGATCGTGGTGTAGTTGCACTTGAGCCAGCGGTTGTCGTCCCACTCATCTGTGCTGTAGACCTTCTTCTCCACAATGTAGCCGACAATCTTATTGCCACCATCGTTGATCGGTATAGTCCAGCACAGCGAAACAGAGGAGCGGCTGATGTCGGTAATCTCAGGTTTACCAGGCGGATCTACAACAAGCAAGTTAAGACTTTATCAAATACTGCAGCAGGATTTTATTCAATTACATATTGGAACTACCAGTGGTTCCTTACCAACAGGGTTGAGCGCCACCACTGGTCTGGAGGCTTCACTGGCCTTGCTCAGTCCAGCGAGGTTCATGGCGTACACTCTGAACTGATACTCCAGACCCTCGATCAGGTTGGACACCTTGTAATGACACTCAAGGCAGGGCAGTTTGTTCTCCCTCACCCACAAGATTGTGTTCCTCTCTTTCTTCTCAATCCAGTATCCTGTCACCTGGCTGCCACCATCAGAATATGGCACATCCCACTTAATGCCAATGACATTTGCTGACACAAATACCACATCAGGGCGAGTTGGAGGACTTGGAGGAACTGCAAATGTAAACAGGTGGAGATTATTAAGAGCCAAAAAGTGCCAGGATGTGTGATATTGTCTTACTGAAGCAGAACCTACTGAATGGATGCTCGATCACAACAGCTGCAGACTCAATGGACTTGCTGACTCCAAACTTGTTCTCGGCACACACTCTGAATGTGTATTCCATGTATTTGGTGAGATGAGTCACTTTGATTGTCGTTCTCTGCACACTGGAGTTTACTACCTGCCATGAAGCATGGCCAGACTCGCGTTTCTCAACAATGTAGTTGGTTATTTCGGTGCCGCCATCATCAGCTGGCTCTGACCATGACAGTGTGCAAGACTCTGATGAGATTCCAGAAATCTTGACTGGGCCAGTTGGTGGGCTAGGTCTGCCGACGACGACCACAGTCACTGTGAAAGTCATCACACCGGCAGCATTCTCCAGGATCAGGTAATACTTGCCGCTGTCACTTCTCTTGCTGTCTCTCACTATCAGTGTGGTTCTCTCCTTTGTGGTCCTGATCAAGACTCTGTCAGTCTCCTTCAGCTTCATTTCCTCCAGTTTCCATGTGACCTTGGGCGCAGGTCTGCCGCTTATTGGGATATCAATTGTGATAGTATTGGAAAGCTTAACAGTAATGAGCTGGTTAGTGATACTGCTGAGATCAGCAGTTGGCTCAATGAGAGGCTCCTTAATGACCACAGAGCTGAAAGTACCTTGAGGCTCACTGACTCCAGCATCATTTTTGGCCTTGACCCTAAAGTCATACTCAGAGTTTTCAATCAGACCTTCTACCAGCATCTTCGGCAATTTAGTCTCTCCATAAACAATCCACCGGTCACTACCCTTGGCTCTGAATTCAACAATGTACCCTCGGATGCGGCTGCCTCCATCATGGTCAGGTTTAAGCCACACTAGGGAGGCTGTGGAACTAGTGGTATCGACAACATCTAATCTTTTGGGTGGTGCCAGCTCTTCTGTGGCAACAACAGGTTCAGTCATTTCCTTCGGTTCACCTTGACCATACTGGTTAACAGCAGTCACTCTGAACAAGTATGGTACACCAATGTCTAGACCAGTTATCCTTATCATTTGGCGTGAGCTCTTGCTGCTGACCTCCTGCCAAGCAAGGCGGCTTGCCTCACGTTTATCTACTATGTAGTGATGGATGCGGGATCCACCATCATTGGATGGAGCATCCCACATCATTGTCAAAGCACCACGTGTAACATCTTTGAAGGAGATTGCTCCTGGAGGTCCTGGAGTATCTAAGACTTTGATTGTGAATGTGATAGACTTTCGTCCACTGTTATTTTCCAGGGAGAGGGTGTATTTCCCTGCCTCATACCTTGTGCAACCTTCTATAGTCAAAGTGGAGGAGCTGTCTGTGGTGTTGACATCCGCCATGACAGGAAGTTCACCATCTACTCTAGACCAGGTGGCCAGGGGAGCGGGCTTTCCTCTGAAAGCAACGCTGAGAGTGACTATTCCTCCGTTCTTCACAGTGTGAGTTTGTTTGAAGTTTGCATCGATGTCAAATTCTGGAGATGTAAGTCTATCCAGAGCCTGAACAGGGTGTGGCATAACTGAGGCTTCACCCTCTCCTGATCCATTCACTGCACTGACTCTGAACTTGTAAAGCTCTCCAGCTATCAGGCCCTTTGCAGTGTATCTATTGTGGATACAAATCTGACTATTGACTCTGTGCCACTCCTCCAGACTGGCCTTACACATGTCAATGTTATAGCCAATAATTTCCAAGCCACCATCAAATACTGGTTTTGTCCATTCCAGAGTGACAGTGGACTTAGTGGAGTCAATCACCTGTTAAAGAAAGAAAGTTTATTTATCCCTTTGCTCATTTTTGCTCAGGTAACCTTTGTTTTACACATCAGTTTAAAATTAATTCATTCAAACTGCTTTATGATCCTTCACAGAATAGCTTTGTAATTCCTGTTAAAGATCAGCATTAAAACTGAACATGTATACCATTACAAGTAGAAGGTTTGGATGTGGATACGGTTCTCAAACAGTCCTACCTTGATTACACTTGGAGCACTAGGAGCACTGGTTGGCTCTCTGCATTTGAAGAGCCTGGAGGTGCTGCTGGCTGGTCCGATTCCAGCTCCATTTTCAGCCATGACGCGGAACTCGTACTCATTGCCCTCGGTCAGGCGGGTGACACGGTGCCTTAGCTCTGTTATGGGCCTCTTGGAAGACACCCTTACCCAGCGAAGGCTCTTCTTCTCTCTTCTTTCCAGAATGTAATGCTTGATCTCATTACCTCCATCTGATCTGGGCCTGGTCCAGCACATAGTGATACTATCTCCAGTTATGTGAGTTGCATCTGGCGTACCAGGAGCATCTGGCACAGCTAAGGGGAAAGCACAGCAAAACTCTAAGTTGAAAAAAATGCTTCTTTGGATCAGGTGGGAAATTTGGGGTTTTACTTCCTGACGTAGGAATAATCATTTAAAGGTTTACTTACTGTATTGCATGCGTGCAATAACGGCATCAGAATCCAGTGGCTTGCCGACCCCAAATTTGTTGACAGCAGAGATTCTGAACTGGTACTCATTTCCCTTGATGAGGTTGGTGACATTATATGAGCAAGCTTCACATTTGGATGTAACCAACGCCCAGGAAATTCTGGATGTTTCCCGTTTTTCCACTACATAGTGGGTGATTGCAGCACAGCCATCATTTTCTGGTGGGTTCCACCATACAGTGCACTTTTCAGCAGTGATGCCGGTAAAGCGGATGGGACCCTCAACAGGTCCAGGAGTATCTGTGTAGACACAGGGGTTCAGAGGTCTTAGTGTGAAAAAGTATCTAATTCATTTTTAATTAACTCATTGGCCACTTTTAGAGACCTGATAGTGAAACATAAATGTATTGGTTTACCAACCTTGCACTCTGACATTAACATCTGCTTTCCTACTCCCAGAGCTATTTTTGGCTTCCACAGTATAAATTCCACGGTGGTTCCTGTCTGCATCACGGATAAACAGGCTGCTGGTGCCAATGCCTGTGGTAATCTCAATGTCAATCATTGTTCGCTTGTCAATTTCTTTGCCGTCTTTGTACCACAAAACCTGAGGAACTGGGCGCCCAGTGATGGTGCAATTGAGCTTAACATTTTCTCCAGCCTTCAGAGTGACCACCTGGTCAGGAGACCACTCGATTTCAGGAGTAACTGATGACAAAAAAACATTAAAAACCAAAATTAACATCAGTTTATATGGGATAAATTGGTAAATTACTTGATTAATTTAAGAAAAACACATACTGCTCTCATCCTTGGTCATGATATATCCAGAAGAGTTAGATGGTGGGCTGACTGTACCGACAGCATTTCTTGCAATCACTCTGAACTCAAATCTGTCTCCAGGGGACAGACCAGTCACAGTGAACTGAGTATCACTTATATCAATAAAGTTGCATCGTAGCCATTTTCCTCTGCCTTGGCGCCGTTCTACATTGTAAGCCACAATTTTGCTTCCACCGTCTCTCTTTGGAACTTCCCATTGCAGGGTGACTGAATCCCTGGTTGTATCAATGCAGACAGGAGTGCCAGGTGGGTCTGTGGAAAGTGAGAACAAACCCGTTAATGTGTAATATTTGGGTTTAATTTAATGGATATTGTTAATCCTTTAAAAAAACATTTTTCCAGTTAAATTGTCACATTCACAGTTTTTAAATGCAATTACATTAAACTTACCAACTGGGGATATGGCAAGAGCATGTTTGCTCTGCTCGCTGACAGGGCTTAGTCCAGCATTGTTTTCAGCATAAACTCTGAAAGAGTACTCCAGACCTTCCATGAGACCAATGATCCTGTACTCTTTGTTGGAAATGATTGTGGAATTCACCTTCTGCCACAAGAGGCTGTTCCTGTCCTTCTTCTCAACATGATAACCCAAGATAGGAGAACCTCCATCAAAGCCTGGGGCATCCCACTTAATGGTCATACCATCACTGGTGACGTTGAAGGCAACTGGCTTTCCTGGTGGACCTGGAGGTTTATACTGGTGCTGAGCAATAACATCTGAGGAGCTGAGTGGTTCGCTGACTCCATACTTGTTCTCAGCACGGACTCTGAATTGGTATTGAGCTCCTTTGACTAGGTTAGGAATCTTGAAGCTGGTCCTTACAACACTTGAGCAGACCATTTTCCAGTTGGCCTGGGAGGTTTCACGTTTCTCCACACTGTAGCATGTAATCTCACCACCACCATCCTCCTTTGGCTCATCCCAGGAAATGATGATACTCTGAGCCTTTATCTCATCAAAGCGAATAGGACCAACAGGAGCTGTGGGTGGTCCAAGAGTGATCACATTGATGTCAAAGTAGTTTTTGACCACTCTGTTGTCCAGAACTAAAGTGTACTGGCCAGCATTCTCCTTCTTGGCTCCTCTAACTGTGACTGCAGTCTTGTTGTCAGTGGTCCTAAAGCGAATCTTCTCGCTCTCCTTTAGTGGAAGGTTATCCTTCAGCCAGCTGATTGCAGGTCTTGGTTTTCCCTTAAATGGTAGCTCAATGTGGATGTTTTGCCCAATACGAACAGCCAGCTCTCCATTTGGATAATCACTGAGACTGGCTTCTGGAAGAATAATAAAATCTATCACAGGGATTGGACCAATCTGAGAGAAATCACTTCTTCCTTTCTCGTTCTTGGCAAACACTCTGAAATCCATGATGGCATTCTCCCTGAGTCCGGTCACCTCACATGTGCAACGTTTGCATGTTGCACCTAAACTCCAGTTGACTTCATCCTGGCTTCTCTTTTCAACTATGTACTCTGTGATGTGGCTGCCTCCATCATGGTCAGGTCGGGTCCACTGCAGTGTAACAGAGGTCTTTGTAGAGTCCAACATTGCCAGGTTTTTAACAGCTCCAGGAGTCTCTGTTGCTCTGACAGCTTCAGTGGACTCACAGAAGTCACCCACGCCAAACTCATTTTCAGCTGACACACGGAAGAAGTAAGCAACATCCTCTTCCAGGCCTGTCACCTTGTAAGATGTGTTGGGGCATTCTGCACTGATCACCTGGTAGGCCTTCATGGTTGAGGCTTTCTTCTCAACAATGTAATTTGTGACAGGCGAGCCACCATCAACAAGAGGAGCCTCCCAGCTTAGGGTCAGCTTTCCTCTTGTTACGTTCTTGATTATTAGCTTCTGGCAGGATGATGGACTATCTAGAACCCTGAGGGAAACGGTGATTATCTTGGGTTCACCTACACCATTCTCTATCTCCAGCACGTACTTTCCACAGTCATCACGAGTGACCTTTGGAATACGGAGTGTGGTGGATCTCTCAGTGCTGTTGATGGTGTAGCGGTTATCACCAGCCATGTTGCGATCGCTACGTCGCCAGGTGACATTGGGAGCTGGTCGTCCCTTCAATGGGATAAACACTTCCACATCGCGGCCGGCTTTAGCTGTGTATTGAGTTGTCATAGGAACATCTAAGTCCAAATCAGCCTCCTCTGTTAAACAGAAAAAAATAATAGCACTAATAAATAAAATAAGTTCTAAACCACCAGGGGAAAAAAATGTCCACATTTCATTTCATTTTCAATATTTTTTTCTCAATTATAAATAAAATCCAAACCTAATATATCTTTGGCTTGCACTGGCTGGTACATCTTGATGTCCTCTCCTTTTCCCTTGCTGTTCACAGCAGATACTCTGAAAAAGTAGTAAGTGGCAGGTTTCAAGTGGGACACCACATACTCGCAACCCTTAACCTGTGGGTTGGTGATAACCCATTCTTTCTCTCCTGCATTCATCTGTTCCAGTAAGTAGTGTGTGATTTCACTGCCACCATCATAGACAGGCTTCTCCCAGCCAAGAGTGATGGAGGTCTTTGTGGAGTCGACCACACGGAGCTTTGAGGGTTCACCAGGCAGATCTAGGGAGGCCAAATAAGGTGAATATTTTTAGTAGCTGCATATAAACCCACCTTAGGTTATAAAGGTTAACATTCAGAAACAACATGAAATCTTCTGGCATACCAATGGGGTCATAGGCCTTGTAAAGATCAGAGGCATCAGAGTAGTTTCCTGCTCCAGCCTTGTTTATAGCACAAACTCTGAATTGGTACTCATTGTTTTCAGCTAAGTTGCTGACTTTCTGTCTGGTGTCTCTGATTGTTCCCTTCACCACCTGAAAAAAACAGGATACTGTTATGGATAATCATAAAGATATCCACTGCAATTAATAGTTTGGCTTCTTATAAGCATGAAATTAGTAAATATTAATCTATGAACCAACCTTGAACCACTGAAGACTCTTCTTCTCTCTTTTCTCGAGGTAATAACCGTCAATATCACTGCCTCCATCCAGTGCAGGTCTTTCCCAGATCACAGTCATTGTAGACTTGGTGATCATAGTAACCTTAGGCTTGGATGGTTCACTGGGAGGAACTGAATAAAATGAAAAAATACAGCTCACATAAGTCTGTTTAGTCTATTATACTGTGTTAAATGAGTAAAAATGTCCTGTGTTTTGTTACCGAACGGGTTCTTTGCAATAATGGGCTCAGACTCCAGGGGGTCTCCAATGCCATATTTGTTGACTCCACGGACTCTGAAGATGTACTCATTACCCTGGATGAGTCTGGGCACATTCACGATGCAGTCTACGAGTTTCTCAGACACAATAGACCACATAACTCTGCTGGTCTCTCTCTTCTCTACGATGTAATGAGTTACCATGGCACCGCCCTCATCGGCAGGTGGAGACCACATGATGGTGATGTTGTCGGCCATCACTTTCTTAAACTGAATTTCACCAGCAGGAGGTCCTGGCTTGTCTGATAAAGGAACAAATATATACAAAAAAATTAGGTATTCATTATGTCTTTCAATGCAAATATGTTGTAATAACATTATCATCTGAATACCTTGAATGAGCAGCCTGACAATGGCACATGAAGATCCCAGGGAGTTCTTCACTTTGACCTCATACGTCCCCGAGTTCAGACGAGTAGTGTCCCTCAGGAATATGCTGGTGGACTCAAATGTGTGTTTGAAAGTGAGCTGAGCAGTAGGTTTGAGCTCTCGTCCATCCTTCAACCACTCAATCGTGGGGGTAGGTTTGGCTGTGATATTGAATTTAAGTTCCACATCGGAGCCTGCGCTGTATTTGACCTCATTAAGGTACTCCTGGGGAATTTCAATTTCTGGGGCACCTGACAGAAGCAAAGATGTTTTTGTTGAATTTCTGACGTAGCTAGGAATCATGCATAACAAGAGCACAGTAGCAATTTGTACAGATAATCATAAACTTACTAGGGGTAAAAACACAAAAATACAGTAAAATTGACCAATGGATTATATTGTATTTAACTGAAACAACTATAAGTAAATCCAGGATCAAAAATAATTCCTACCATAGGTGTCCACACAGGTGGCTGGTCCAGCTGTCATAGATGGGTTGCTGACTGAACCAACTGCATTCTTGGCCATGACCCTGAATTCATACGTTTCATTCTGGGTAAGTCCAGCCACAGTGAAATGTGTGTCTGTGATATTGGTGAGGTTAGCTTTGGACCACTTAGGACTAACACCTTCTCTCTTCTCAATAATGTAACCAGTAATAGGGGATCCACCATCATAGTTGGGTTTCTCCCAGGCAAGGCTGATAGAGGTTTTGGTGATGTCACTGATTCTTAGGTTGATGGGTGGCTCTGCAGAAATGACCAGGGAAGATTAATTAACAGACATTTTCACCATAATTTGATTATGTTTATCTTTAAAAATGTTTCACTTGGTACTCACCACAGGCATCTATAGCCAACACAGCATCTGAAGCCTTACTGAAATCACTGAGGCCAGCAGCATTCTCCGCTGCCACCTTAAACTCATAAATAAGTCCTGCATTAACGGTAGTGACCTTATAGTGTGTAGCACGGATCACAGTTTTGTTAACTAGCTGCCACATGATGCTGTTCCTATCTTTCATCTGGAGATGGTAGCCAAAGACATGGCTGCCTCCATCTGACTTGGGCTCCTTCCAGGCTAATGCGATGCTCTCCCTAGTTACAGCAGTAACTTCTGGAGTTGATGGAGCATCTGGAACAGCTGGTAGATAAAAATCAAAGTTACAAGGTTTGTGCATGTTCATTATTAAACTTGAGTATTAAATGTTACATTTGTAAATGAAAGCCAAATAGAACCCTTACTGTATGGAAGGCTGACTGTGACTGCTGGAGAGTCAATATGTTCACTGATTCCATATTTGTTCTCAGCCCTGATTCTGAACTGATACTCCAGGCCATTGGTAAGTTTCATAACCTTTATGGTGCAACGAGCCACAGCAGATGAGACGTCAATCCAGTTTGCTGTAGTTGTTTCTCTCTTCTGGATGATATAGTTAGTGATGGGGCTGCCACCATCATATGCAGGTGGGAGCCACCTGAGGCTTGCGCTGTCTTCTGTGACATCAAACAGTTCTACGGGTCCAAGTGGAACACTTGGGCGATCCAGAACCACAATATTGACAAAGGACTTGGTGGTCCCACTGGAGTTGGAGGCAGTTATATCATAGCGTCCCGAGTCTCCAGCAACGCTTTCACGCAAGATGATTTTGATGCTGTCAGGAGTGACTTCAGAATTGAACCTCATTGTTGACTTAAGTACTACATTATCCTTGGAAAGAGTGACTTTGGGCAGGGGTCTGCCCGTCAGAGGAATTTCACACTTCAGAGTTGAGCCAGCTCTAACATACACAGTGTTGTGGGGAATGTCCTTCATGTTAACTTCGGGAGATTCTAGGGAAACATGAAGATCACAGGTTTTACAATGTCTTTTGATTTTTGACTAGACTGTATCAAAATAAGTACAAGTATGGAAAACAAGTTAAGACTCGAAAATATTTTCTTCTGGGTCACAGTAGTGAATTTGAATATGTATATATTTTGTAACTTACCTAGCTGGTCTTTGATCATAACAGGGGTGAACATTTCCTTAGCATCACTAAATCCAGCAAGGTTCTCAGCTCTGACCCTGAAGTAGTATTCAGCTTTCTCCCTTAGGCCAGACACAGTAAAGTGGATAAACTTGGTGACACCACATTTAACCCACTTCTCCTGACCCTTCTCCAGTGCCTCAACCAGGTATCCAGTAATTCTGCTGCCTCCATCATGTTCAGGTTTAGCCCATGCCAATGACACACTCTCCTTGGTGACATCAGTTACTCCAAGCTTTGGTGGTGGGCTTGGTTTTTCTGGAAAAAAGAGGACATAATTTATTGCATTGACAAAGCTCTTATATTTTCTTTTGTGTAAACTACAGATAGCATAACATAAATGTTTATACCTGTGATCTTGGTTCCCTCTTTGGTCTCAGCTGGTACACCAACACCATAGTCATTCTCGCCTGTCACTCTGAAATAGTAAACTTCTCCTTCCTTTAGGTTTGACACCTTGTAAGTCAGTCTGTGGCATGTATCAGTCAACTTAGTCCAACCTTTTTTGCTTGCCTCTCGGAAATCAACAAGATAATTCTTTACTGGTCCTCCCCCTTCATTCTCTGGAGTGTCCCAAGTTACAGTAGCAGATGACTTAGTCACATCCTTGACTTCCACATATGCAGGAGGTCCAGGCGAGTCAAGAACTCTAACATTGAGGGTCAGTGATGAGGTTCCAGCAATACTGGACAAAGTGACAGTGTATTTTCCAGAGTCATTGCGTGTTGCTTTCTCTAAGGTGATTGAGGTGAAGGTGTCTGTGGTGTCAATGACAGCACGTACTCTAAGATCAATATCAGGCTTTGTCCAACTGACAGTGGGAATAGGCTTGCCCCTGAAGGGTACCGTCATTGTAAATGAGCTGCCGTCTTTCACAATAAGAGTCTTCCTCATCTCATTGCTTATTTCAAAGACTGGCTCTTCTTCTTTTTCTTTAGCAGTCTGTTTGTCTGATTCAGGACTAGGCTCACTTGCTCCAATTTTGTTAATGGATCTGACAACAAATACATATTCAGCTCCAGGAGTCAGTCCCACCACTGTAAACTCCGTATTCTTGGTGTTCTGGACTCCAACGAACCATTCATCATCTAATGACTTTCTGTATTCTACTCGGTAACCAGTTATAGGTGCTCCACCATCAAACAGTGGTTTATTCCATGCTAGTGTTACTGTGGTCTTTGTTGAGTCAATGATCCTGGGCTTAGCAGGAGGTGAGGGGAGGAACTGTGGGTCTTCAGCCTTGGTGAGTGGGCAAGGGGTGCTAGGTGCACTAAGTCCAGCAGCATTCTCTGCAAACACTCTGTACTCATATTCACTTCCCTCACGAAGATTAGAAGCTTTGACTCTGAGGTCATAGACAGGTTTCTTATTGACACGGCACCAACGGAGGCCAGTCTTCTCTCGCTTTTCTATTACATAGCCACAGATACTGCTGCCACCATCAGAAACTGGTCTTTCCCAACAGATTGTCATGGCCTCACTAGTGACTGAGGTGACCTGGACATTAGTGGGGGCTGCAGCTACAGTGAATGGATCCAAAGCTTTTACTGCCTCACTCTCCAGAGCCTCACCATCTCCATATTTGTTAACTCCTCTGACCCTGAAAATGTACTCATTTCCTTTGAGCAGCTTAGTAACTTTGCAGGTAGTTGCCTTCATGTCACCATAAACAAGAGTCCAAGCAAGGCGGCTTGTCTCACGTTTCTCCACTATATAGTGCATGATTTCAGCTCCTCCATTCTCTTGAGGTGGACCCCATGTTATAGTGCACTTCTCTGCTGTAATGCCAGACACTGCTAAAGGTCCTGAAGCTGGTCCAGGCCTGTCCAAAACCTTACAGTTGATAGCTACAGACCTGGTTCCAGCTACATTGTGCAAAGTCAAGACGTACTGTCCAGAATCCCTCCTGATAACATCTCTGACAATCAGAGTGGTGGTGAAGTTTGTGGAAGTGATTTCACACCTGGCCTTGGCCTCAATATCTTTTCCATCCTTAGACCATGAAACCACTGGGATTGGACGACCTGTAATTTCAGCATCAATTCTAATTATTTCTCCAGCCTTAATGACAACCAGTTGCCTGAATTTATCCTCTAAGATGATGCTTGGAGGGTCTACATCGTCTTTGATGGTGACAGGACCAGTGCATTCTGAAGGGGCACTCAACATCTCTGCAGAATTCTTTGCAATAACATGGAAGTCATATTGTGCATCTTCTGTAAGACCTGTGACATCAAAGTAAGTCTCTTGTAAATTGGTAAAGTTACATTTTAGCCAGCGACCATTAGGGAGCTCTTTGCGCTCCACTATGTATCCAACAATTTTCACTCCACCATCATATTCAGGTGGATCCCAGAAGAGAGAAACAGAGTTTCTGGTAATATTTGTGACTTTAAGGTTATGTGGAGATTCACATGGGTCCCTGGCTGCAACTGGTTCACAAGCTTTAGTGCAAGGACCAATGCCAGCAATATTCTCAGCATAGACTCTAAACTGGTATGACAGGCCTTCTTCAATGCCCGTCATCTTAAATTGGTTTTCAGTCACCAGACCTCTACTGACTTTGGTCCACAAAATGCTGCTTTGGTCTTTGGATTCAACATGATAACCAATGACAGGGCTTCCACCATCACTGGCAGGTCTGCCCCATACCACAAGCATACCAGTCTTGGTGGCATGGGCAACATGAAGATTAGTTGGAGGGCCAGGTGGCTCAAATGGATATTGTGCAACAACAGGAGCAGAATCAATTGCTGGACTCTTGCCATAACGGTTCTCAGCTGCAATGCGGAACTGGTACTCTGTGCCCTGAGTGAGACGGGAAACCTTTATGGATGTCCTGGCTACTGTAGCTGAGACAATTTGCCATGTGGTAGAGGTAGTGTCTCTCTTCTCCACAACATAGTTGTTAATCTGGCACCCACCATCATAGGTTGGAGCATCCCAGGACAGAGAGATAAAGTCGGCACTCACCTCCTCCACCCTAATGTTGCTGGGTGGACCTGGTTTATCCAGAATTATTACAGAAATTTCAGCTGTCTTTGTGCCAATTGAATTAGTTACAGTGATCTCATATTTTCCAACATCATCTTTGGTGGCATCTTTGATTATGATCTTTGATGAGGTCTTTGAATTCAGAACATTTACCCTGGTAGTCTGCTTTAGTGCACTGCCATCCTTCTTCCAGGACACCTCAGGTTGAGGTCTGCCTTTGAGAGGAACATCAATCTTCAAGTCATCTCCTGCTTTTACACTGTATGTATGGAAAAGCAAGTTGATGGTGGGCTCCACTGTGATGTCTTTTACTAGCACAGGCATAGCCAGAGGTTTGGGATCACTCCTACCCTTATCATTCACAGCAGTTACTCTGAAGGAGTATTCCTCACCAGTAGTAAGTCCCTCAATAGTAGCTTCTAGTGCTTTGGCGTCACTGCACACTGTCCATTTTTCATCTCCCTTAGGCTGCATCTCTACTATGTAGCTTGTAATTTTGCTGCCTCCATCATGATCTGGTTTTTCCCATGAAAGGGTGACAGTGTGACGAGTCACATCAACCACAGTTACTTTACCCGGAGGCAAAGGTGCCTCTGAAACTTTGACTTGATCTGTTGTAGCTGACAGACCAACTCCTAGCTCATTTACAGCCAACACACGGAAAAAGTATCTACCTCCCTCCTGCAGGTCAGAAATAATGTATGAGTTCCTTACACAATTCGTGCTAACACTGGTGAAAGCCATTCGCTTCTGCTCTCTCTTCTCCACAATATAGTGTGATATCTTTGCTCCACCATCAATCAGAGGAGGCTCCCAGGAAAGAGAGACAGAATGTCTCTTTACATCCTTAACTTGTAGGTTTGTTGGAGCACTGGGTGAATCCAAAACTCTAACATTGATAAAAGCTGATTTAGAGCCACTAATGTTCTCAAGGGTTAGTACATATTTGCCAGTGTCAAATCTGTCAACATTTTCAATCACAAGCATTGTGTATGAGCTTGTGACTTCAATCTGAGCACGCTCATTTAGAGTGCCATCGGCCTTTGACCACTTGACCTCAGGCTCAGGTTTTCCTCTGATAGTCACAAAAAGACGTAGTGTTGCAGTGGCACGAACATTGACCATCTTTCTCAGGTCAGCATCTAGTTCAATTTCAGGTGCCTGCAACTTTTCTGCCGCAATCACAGACCCTGGGAGGTCCACATGATCCCCTACTCCCTCACAGTTCATGGCACATACACGGAAATTGTATTCTGCATTCTCTTTTAACTTCTTTACAGTGTAGTGAGTGTCTTGGACACCAGTATGAGGTGTGCAAACAATCCATTCGTCATCTAATGCCTCCTTCATTTCAACAACATATCCAGTAATCTGTGCTCCACCATCATAGATAGGTCTTGACCAGGAAAGGGAGACTGTAGTGCTGGAATGGTCAGTGACTTTGGGGTTATTTGGAGGTCCTGGTGGATAAGTGGCATCGCATGCTTTGATGTACTGTGTCGGTGTGCTAGGCTTTCCAACACCTGCAGCGTTTTCAGCTGAGACACGGAATTCATAGGAATGGCCCTCTGTGAGACCAGCACACCTAAATCTCAAGTCAGTCAGTCTCTTCTTGTTGCACTTGGTCCACCTGACGCCATCCTTATCACGTTTTTCAAGTACATATCCTTCAATCTCAGCTCCTCCATTATTCTCTGGCCTCTCCCAAGTAAGCACAATGGAATCCCTAGTAATAGCACTGGCTTCAGGAGTGGAGGGTGCGCTGGGAGTGGTGAATGGATTACGAGCCACAACAGGCTCAGATTCTAAAGGTTCACCAACTCCATATTTATTCACAGCAGTAACTCTGAAGATGTATTCATTTCCAGGGAGCAGTTTTGTAATTTTGTAGCTGATTGCCTGGATCTTTGGCTCAACCACGGTCCATGACAAACGACTGGTTTCCCTCTTTTCAATAATATAGTGAGAGATGCTAGCTCCACCATCATGTGAAGGATGGCTCCAGTGCAGATAACATTTTTCAGCTGTCACTCCTTTCACTTCTAATGGTCCATCTGGAGGACCAGGTCTGTCCAAAACCTTTACGTTAACTGGGATCATTTTGACTCCACCCACATTAACAAGCTTGAGAACAAAGTGGCCACCATCAACTCGTATGCAGTCTTTAACTGTCAGGATGGTGCGGGTTAGTGTGGTCTTGATTTCCATTCTTGGGGTAGCTTTGTCAATTTCCTTTCCATCCTTTAACCATGTGACCTCAGGCACAGGCTTACCAGTGTAATCAGCATCAATGATAAATGTCTCATCAGCATGAACAACTGTGAGATCTTTGAACTTAGAATCCATGATGGCATCTGGAGCCTCAATTTCATCTTTAGCTGTTATTTCTCCTGTGCTTTCAGATGGGCAACTAGAAATACCAGCAGCATTCCTAGCAATGATTCTAAACTCATAAACACGATCCTCAGTGAGACCAGTGAGAGTGTATTGGGTATCAATGATGTTGGTAAAGCTTGCTTTCATCCAGCGTTTATCTGGGTGCTTCCTCCTCTCAATCAAATACCCAGTGATTGCACTGCCTCCATCGTACTGGGGTTTGGTCCATTGAAGTGTGATATGGTTTCTGGTGATTTCAATAGCCTCAGGAGTGCCTGGTGGGTCACATGGATCCCTGGCTACTGTGCTCTCTGAGACTTTGCTAGCTGGGCTGAGGCCAGCAATGTTCTCAGCATAAACTCTAAATTCATACTCTATACCCTCTTCCAATTCTGTGGTTTTGAATCGTGCATCTGGAATAAGAAGCTTGTTTAGTTTGACCCATAAAAGGCTGTTCTTCTCCTTTCTCTCTAGGTGATAGCCTATAATTGGACTACCCCCATTGTTGGTGGGGGGTTTCCATTCAACAACCATGCTCTCTTTGGTTGCAGATGTAACAACTGGTATTCCAGGGGCAGCAGGTTCACTGAATGGATACTTAGCAACCACACCAGGAGAGACAATAGCTGAACTCTTTCCATATCTATTCTCAGCTGAGACTCTAAATTGATATTCAGTGCCAGTCTTCAAATTGCTGACTTTTATGGTTGTCCTGGCTATTGTAGCAGAAACAATTTGCCACACAGTAGTAGTGGTGTCTCTCTTCTCTACGATGTAGTTGTTGATCTGACAACCTCCAGTATACTCTGGTGGTTCCCAGGACAGAGTAACAAAATTTGAACTCACTTCATCAATCTTCACAGGGCCTGTAGGAGGTCCAGGTTTGTCAAGAATTATAACAGTAATCTCCTCTGTAGCTGTTCCAATGCTGCTGGTTGCTGTAATAGTGTACTTGCCAGTATCTTCTTTATTGGCATCTTTGATTACCAACTTTGTAGATGATGGTGTGCTTGATACATTTATTCTAGTTGTCTCTTTAAGAAGTTGTCCTTCCTTTTTCCATTCAACCTTTGGAACAGGACGTCCAAGTACTGAAATCTCAATTTTCAGATCCTCACCTTGTTGTAAGCTGTAAGTATTGAATCTCATCTTGAATCCAGGCTCAACAGTAACATCTTTAGCAGTAACTGCTGCAGCCAGAGACCTTGGGTCACTCTTTCCTTTTTCGTTGAAGGCTGATACTCTAAAAAGGTACTCATGTCCTGCACTTAGACCAGTAACAGTACCCTCGCAGGTCTTAGTTGTGGCAGCCACAACCCACTCTTCTGACCCCACAGGCTGCATCTCAATGTAGTATCCAATTATCCTGCTACCTCCATCATGGACTGGTTTCTCCCACGAGAGTGAGGCTGTGGTTTTTGTGACTTCAGTCAAATTAACTTTACCCACAGATAAAGGTGGCTCAGATGTTTTAACAGATTCTTTTGTTTCAACTGGCTGTCCAACACCAAATTCATTTTCTGCTAAGACTCTAAAGTAATAAATTGTTCCCTCAGTCAGACCTGTGATACGGTAACTTGTCTTTGTACATTTATTGTCTACATTAGAGTACACCTTCCTGGTTGACTCACGCTTCTCAACCAAGTAATTCTTTATTCTTGAGCCACCATCAATTACAGGGGGTTCCCAAGTCAAAGTGACGCTCTCCCTCTTTATGTCTTTAACTTTAAGATTTAATGGAGCCCCTGGAGTGTCCAGAACTTTAACAGAGACAAAAGCTGATTTGCTGCCAGCACTGTTTGCTACACTGAGGATGTATTTTCCAGCATCATATTTGTCACAAATGTCAATAGAAAGCTGTGTGAAATGTTCAGCAGTCTCAATCTGTGCTTTACTGGGCAGCTCACCATCCTCTTTAGCCCAGCTAACGTCAGGAGTCGGGCGACCCTTAAAAGGAACGCAGATTCTCATTGAGCCTCCTGCACGAACAACTATTCCTTTCCTGAGCTCTGAATCCAAAATCATCTCTGGAGGGTCAATTTTATCCACAGGGATTACAACTCCCAGAATTTCTGTGGGCTCACCAACACCAATTTTATTCATAGCACAGACACGCACCTTGTATTCTTGATGTTCTATCAGGTTTTTGATGGTAAACTTGGTGAGATTCACTCCAGTGGGTGGTGTACAAATAGTCCATTCCTCCTCTTCTGCCTTGGTTATTTCAACAGCATATCCTTGAATTTCACAACCCCCGTCATATATTGGCCTGTGCCAAGCTAAGCTGATGGAGTCTTTTGTTGTGTCAACTACATGGGCATTAGTGGGAATGCCTGGTTCAAAAGTAGGGTCACAAGCTTTGAGATAGGGTGTAGGTGGGCTTGGCTGGCCCACCCCAGCTGCATTTTCAGCAGATACCCTGAACTCATAATCATGGTCCTCAGTGAGACCTGTTACTCTAAAACGCAAATCAGTCACTCTACGTTTATTGCACTTGGTCCATCTCACTCCAGCTCTGTCTCTCTTTTCAATAATGTAACCAGCAATGTCACTTCCTCCTGTAGACTGTGGGCGGTTCCAGCAAACAGTCATTGAATCCCTAGTAATGTTAGTGATTTCTAGTTCACGAGGTGAACCAGGAGGAACAAATGGATTTCTCATGATAACTGGCTCAGATTCCAGAGGTTCCCCAACTCCATATTTGTTGACAGCCAAAACTCTGAAGATGTACTCATTGCCTTTCAATAGTTTGGTAACCTTAAACATTGTAGCTCCACAATCACTGGAGACCACAGTCCAAGCCAAGCGGCTAGTTTCTCTCTTTTGAATGATGTAGTGAGAAATGCTAGCTCCTCCGTCATGCCTGGGTGGCAGCCATGACAGTGAGCATTTCTCCTCAGTAACATTACTGACTGTGAGGGGTCCCTCGGATGGGCCTGGTCTATCAAGAACCTTCACAGTGAACGGGACAGTCTTAGTTCCGGCAACATTAGTCAGAACCAAAGTATACTGTCCACCATCCACTCTGATGGAGTCCTTTACTACAAGTAACGCTTTAAAATCAGTATTTTTAATTTCAGCTCTTGCTGAGTTTTCAACTTCAACACTTCCTTTGAACCACTGGGCTGTTGGGATGGGCTTTCCTTCTACACTAGCCTCCAGACTAAAAGTCTCTCCAGCATTAAGGACAATAGTCTGATTGTATATCGGATCAGTTTCACACTTGGGTGGCTCAACTTCATCCTTAGCTGTTATGGATCCTGTGTTCTCAGAGGGCTTGCTGACAGCACCAGCGGCATTCCTTGCAATCACTCTGAAGTCATATTTACTGTCTTCTGTAAGGCCAGTAACTGTAAATTCATTTTCAATAATGTTTGTGAAACTAGCCTTCATCCATTTTCCCTCTGGAAGGTCACGCTTCTCTATTAAATAGCCAGTTACAATGCTTCCACCATCATATTGCGGGGGTGTCCATCTCAGCATCACCGAATGTCTGGTTACAATTACAGCCTCTGGACGGCCAGGAGGATCACATGGGTCACGGGCTACATATACCTCAGAGACGTTGCTGCATTTTCCAATGCCAACTATATTCTCAGCATATACTCTATACTCATACTCAATGCCCTCCTCAAGAGGAGTAGACTTGAATTTACAATCTTGAATGAGCATTTTGTTGATCTTTGTCCACAGGATACTATTCTTCTCTTTCCTCTCCAAATGATAACCCAAAATAGCACTGCCTCCATCAGATGGAGGTTTATGCCACTCGACCACCATGTAATCTTTAGTGTATGCAGAAACAAATGGTGTTCCTGGTGGTCCAGGTTCTTGGAATGGATATTGTGCTACAACAGGCACTGAATCAATTGCATAACTCTTTCCATATCTGTTTTCAGCAAAGATTCTAAACTGGTATTCACTACCAGTCTTGAGATTGGCAACCTTTAAGGTTGTTCTAGCCACAGTGGCAGACACAACAACCCAATTAGTTGTAGTTGTGTCTCTCTTTTCCACTACATAGTTGGAGATTGGACAGCCACCTGTGTATGAAGGAGGTTCCCAATTAAGAGTGACACTCTCAGCACTAACATCATCAATCTTGATTGGACCTGTTGGTGGTCCTGGTTTATCCAGGGTGATAACTTCAATAGTGGCATCCTTGGAACCCAAGGCATTAGCAATAGTCACAGTGTACATACCACCATCCTCTCTGGTGGCATCCTTTATGGTTAGAGTGGTGTGATGTGCTGAGTCACTGACATTAACTCTGGTGGTCTGCTTAAGTGCCACTCCATCCTTAGTCCAGGTAATGGTTGGCTTTGGATGACCAGCAACTGGAACCTCTATCTTGAGGTCATTTCCCACCTGAACACTGTAGGAACTTGATTTGGGTCTCACAGAAGGCTCAATGATTAGGTCCTTGGCTACAACTGATTGAGCCAGTTGTCTTGGGTCACTTTTACCTTTCTCATTTACAGCAACAACTCTGAACTGATATTCCTCTCCCTTGAGAAGGTTGCTCACTACTGTCTCCAGGCCTTTTACACTAGCACACACAGTCCATGCATCACTGTCCTTAGGAGCCATTTCAATTTCATAATAACTGATCCTACTACCACCATCATGTTCAGATTTCTCCCACCTTAGAGTAACAGTACTGTGAGTGACGTCAAGAACACTAACCTTACCGGGTGGCTGAGGCTTCTCAGATATTTTAATTGGCTCCATAGTTTTAGCTTGGAGACCCACACCATATTCATTCTCAGCCAAAACCCTAAAAAAGAAGATTCCACCCTCTGGAAGAGGTTCAACTTTCCATGACATCTTGTTACATGTTGTAATGGTAGTATAAACCTTTCTTGTGCTTTCACGCTTCTCAACAATATAATGCTTAATCTTTGAACCACCATCCAGAAGTGGAGGTTCCCATGAAAGAGTGACAGAGTTCTTAGTAATCTCTTTTACTGTTAAGTTAGTTGGTGGACTAGGAGAATCCAGGACTCTTACACTGATGAACACTGATTTAACTCCACTGGCATTCTCTGCAGTCAGTGTGTACTTGCCACTGTCAAACCGGTCAACATTCTCAATGGTAAGTGAAGCATAGCTTCCTGTGTTGTCAATTTGGGCAGTCTCTTTAATCTCACCTTCAACCTTTCCCCATTTCAGCTCAGGAGCTGGGCGCCCTTTCACGGGTACAAACAACCTCAGTGTGCAAGCTGATCTGATGTTGATCATTTTTCTCATATCAGCATCTAGTTCAAGGTCAGGAGTCTCAAGCTTCTCTTCAAGAAGGATTTTACCAGGCACATCAGCATGTTCACCAACACCAATTTTGTTGATTGCACAAACTCTAAACTGGTACTCATGCTTTTCCAGAAGCTTTTTCACTGTGAATTTAGTGTCTGTTATTCCAGTGGGTGGAGTGCACATAAACCACTCATCAGCTGCTACATCATATGCTTCAACAATGTAAGCTTTGATCTCACTTCCCCCGTCATATATGGGCTTACCCCATGTAAGAGATACAGTAGACCTAGAGGTGTCTACTACCTTGGGGTTGTTGGGTGGGCCTGGTTTGAAAACAGGATCCAGTGCTTTGTAGTAAACTGTTGGTGTACTAGGTGTACCAATTCCAGCAGCATTCTCAGCAGCTACTCTGAATTCATAGCTATGGTTTTCTATGAGTCCTGTCACTCTGAAACGCAACTCTGTCACACTGCGCTTGTTGCACCTTGTCCATCTCACACCATCCTTATCACATTTCTCAATGACATACCCCTGAATGGAATTGCCACCATCATTATTTGGTCTCTCCCAGGTTACCACCATAGAGTCCTTAGTAATTGAAGAAACATCTATGTCAGTTGGGGGACTTGGTGTGACAAATGGATTTTTGGCAATCATTGGCTCAGATTCCAAAGGCTCGCCAATACCATATTTGTTGACAGGGATCACTCTGAAGATGTATTCATTACCAGGAAGAAGTTTGGTGATTTTTAGATTTAGAGTCTGAACCTTTTGCTCAACTACAGTCCATACCAGCCTGCTGGTTTCCCTTCTCTCAACAATATAATGGGAGATATCACTACCTCCATCTTGCAAGGGAGGTTTCCAGGAAATTGAGCATTTCTCATTAGTGACACCATAAATAGAGATAGGGCCCTCAGGTGGACCTGGTCTGTCCAATACCTTGACATTAATGTTAATAGCTTTTTCTCCACCAACATTCTTTACCAGCAATGTGTACTGTCCTCCATCAACACGAATAGCTTCCTTAACAGTTAGACAAGTTGAAAAATCGGTATTATGGATTTCTAAACGAGCTGCTTCTGCCATCTCAGTGCCTTCTTTCAGCCAGTGTACAGTGGGCACAGGCTTACCATAAACAGCAGCCTCAAGTTTAAATGTCTCTCCGGCATTTACAACCACAACCTGAGAGTATTTAGCTTCCAGGTCAATTTTTGGTGGATCAATCTCATCCTTGGCAGTGATGGATCCAGAAGAATCAGATGGTTGGCTAAAGACACCAGCTGCATTTTTGGCAATGACACGGAATTCATAAGTTTGATCCTCAGTAAGTCCTGTGACAACAAATTCAGTTTCAATAATGTTGGCAAAACTTGCCTTCAACCAACGCCCACTTGCCTCCTTTTTCTCAACAACATAACCAGTGATTTTGATGCCACCATCAAATTCAGGTTTGGTCCATCTCAGTGTCACTTGGCTTCTTGTTACAATGACAGCCTCTGGTTTTCCGGGTCTGTCACAAGGATCCCTAGCTACTTGGATTTCACTTACCTTGCTAGGTTTGCTAAGACCAACAATATTCTCAGCATACACTCTAAACTCGTATTCAATGCCCTCTTCAAGTCCAACCACTTTAAATCTGGTCTCTGGGATGATCTGCTTGTTTTGTTTCACCCAGAGAATGCTGTTTCTCTCTTTAAGTTCTAAGTGGTAGCCCAGAATTTTGCTACCACCATCATTACTGGGATTCTCCCACACAACAGTCATGGTCTCTTTGGTGGCTGACTTTACCACAACAGATCGTGGTGAACTGGGCACCTCAAATGGATACTGAGCAACAATGCTATCAGAAAGGAGAAAAGATGACTTGCCATATCTATTTTCTGCAGCAATTCTAAATTGATACTCTGAACCAGTCTTCAGGCGAGCCGCTTTGATGGTTGTTCTAGCTACAGTAGCAGACACAATCTGCCAGTTTGTAGTTGAGGTATCTCTCTTCTCTACAATGTAATTGTTGATTGAGCAACCTCCATCATATTGTGGTGGATCCCAAGACAAGATAACGCTGTCTGCTGTGACCTCATCCAACTTGATCGGGCCAGTTGGAGGACCAGGTTTGTCCAAGACAACAACACTGATATCTGTTGTAGCCTCCCCAGCTGTATTGTTTAGTTTTATAGTATATTTGCCCACATCGTCTCTGCAAGCCTCCTTAATGATAAGAAGAAGGTTTTTGTCTGTGGCCTCAGCATTAACTCTTGTTGTTTCTTTGAGAATGACATCATCCTTCAGCCAAGTTGCTGTAGCTTTAGGACAGGCAACATATGGTACATCAATCTTGAGATCATCTCCTGCCAGCACACTGAATGTGCTGAAAATCAGTTTGAAAGCTGGTGGTATTACTAAATCTTTAGCCACCACAGGTACATTGAGAGACCGGGGGTCACTAACACCCTTTTCATTGAATGCAGAGATTCGGAACATATACTCCTCTCCATATGTAAGTCCAGTTACCTGGGCCTGGTTTGTCTTTACCACCATCACTTGTGTCCATTTCTCACTTCCTTTACATTGCATCTCAACATTATAGCCTGTAATTCTGCTTCCTCCATCATGGTCTGGTTTTTCCCAAGTTAGTGTGACACTTGTTCCAGTAACTTCACGGAGAGATACTTTGCCTGGTGGCAGAGGCTTTTCTGATGCCTTAATTGGTTCAATGGTTTCAACTGGCAGACCGATACCAAATTCGTTTTCAGCGACTATTCTAAAGAAGTACAATTTTCCTTCTTCCAGGTCTCCCACTTTCCAACTAGACTTATGGCAGCTGGCACATACGGTTGAGTAGGCTTTCCTGGTTGACTCACGCTTCTCCACAATGTAGCTGCGGACTCTGGAGCCCCCATCTATGAGAGGTGCATCCCAAACCAGGGAAACTGAATCTCTTGTGACCTCCTTAACAATGAGATTCTGAGGTGGTCCAGGAGTATCTAGTACTCTAACATTAACAAAAGCTGTTTTACTTCCTGAGGCATTCTCTACTGTCACCAAGTATTTACCTCCATCAAACCTGTCAACATTGTCTATCTGAAGAGTTGTAAATGATGGGGTAATTTCAATGTTAGCCTTGTCCAGGGATTCTCCATGCTCTCTTGACCATTTTACTTCTGGTGCTGGTCTTCCTTTGATGGGGACAAAAAGTCTGAGTGTGCTACAGGCTCTGATGGAAACAACTTTACGTAGCTCTGCTCCAAGTTCAACTTCAGGCGGAATTAATCTGTCTTCAGCCTTAGGGGTTCCAGGTACAGCTGCAGGTTCTCCCACCCCTTCAGAATTTGTTGCACAGATGTTGATTTTATACTCCTGGTTTTCTTTCAGACTAGTAATGGTAAAAGATGTGGCTGTCCATCCTTTTTTAGGAGTATGGATTGTCCACTCATCCTCCTCAGGCAGGCAAGTCTCCACAATGTAACCAGTAATTTCAGAACCACCATCATAAACAGGTTTATTCCAGGCGACGGTAATGGATGATTTAGAGGTGTCAAGCACTCTTGGGTTTCCTGGAGGTCCAGGCTGAAAGATTGTGTCAACAGCCTTGTAGAATGGACTAGAAGGGCTGGGCTGACTGAGACCAGCATTATTTTCAGCAAAAACTCTAAATTCATACTCGTGACCTTGTGTGAGACCAGAGACCTTGAATCGCAAATCTGTCACAGTCCTCTTGTTACATTTCACCCAACGCAGACCTGTCTTATCCCTTCTTTCAATTATGTATGTGTTAATTCTACTGCCTCCATCATGTTCAGGACGCTCCCAGCAAACAACCATTGAGTCTTTGGTGATAGTTGTGACCTCAGGCTGCGTTGGTGGGTCACTGGGACCATATGGGTTCACACAAGTCACAGGCTCTGATTCAAGGGGTTCACCTACGCCATACTTATTCACAGCCATTACTCTGAAAATATACTCATTTCCTTTAAGAAGCTTTGTGACCTTAAACCTGTTTGCTTGAAGGTCTGTGGCCACATTTGTCCATGCCAACCTACTGGTCTCACGCCTCTGTATGATGAAGTATTCAATTTTGGCACCACCATCATGTGTTGGATGCACCCAGTTAAGGACACATTTTTCTGCAGCAACATCCGTAACTGAAAGGGAATCTGGTGGTCCAGGTCTGTCGAGTACCTTAACATTAAAAGTGAACTTTGCAAATCCACCAGGATTGCTTGCAGTCAGGGTAAAAGCACCACCATCTCTCCTTAGAGAATCTTTGCTGATTAAGGTTGTGTGGAAGTCAGATGTCTTTATTTCTATTTTAGCTGTGTCCTCCAGCTCCTTTCCTTCCTTGGTCCATACTAGAGAAGGAATTGGCCTGCCAGTTACACTGGCTTCCAACTTGAATGGTTCTCCTGCCATTACTACAACATTACTGCTATATGAGGCATCAATATCAAGCCTGGGTTCTTCAATGTCATCTCTGCATGTGATAGCTTCTGATGGCTGTGATGGAGCACTAACAGCACCAGCTGAGTTTCGAGCAAGCACACGGAACTCATAGGTGGCATCTTCAGTCAGGCCACTGACTGTGAACATGGTTTCTAGAATGTTGTTGAAATTTGTTTTAAGCCAGCGTCCATTAGGCATCTTCTTCCTCTCCACTGTGTATCCCGTAATAGAAAATCCTCCGTCACCTTCTGGTTTGGTCCATGACAATGTCACCTCATGTCTTGTGATATTCAATGCCACAGGCCTACCTGGTGGGTCAACTGGGTCCAAAGCATACGTAGCCTCACAGGGTTTGCTAGGTTTGCTGAGACCAGCCATGTTTTCAGCAATAACACGGTGTTCATATCCAATGCCATCAACAAGGCCTGATGATTTAAAGATGTTTCCAACAACAAGAGCTTTGCTGATCCTCTGCCACAGGATACTGTTTTTCTCTTTTCTGTCCACATGATACCCAAGAATAGGACTGCCTCCATCAGAAGATGGCTCATTCCAACTAAGAGTCATTGAATCTTTGTTGAAAGCTGTAACTACCGGAATGCCAGGCTGGCCTGGCACATCAAACGGATAGGCAGCCAACACTGGTTCAGATAGAACACATGGTCCAACGCCATATCTGTTCTGAGCCTTAATACGGAACTGATACTGGGTTCCAGTATTGAGTCGTGCTGCTTTGAATGTGGTGCGAATAACTGTAGCTGCCAACTCCACCCATGAAGTACCGGTAGTCTCACGCATCTCAACAATATAATTATTTATAGGAACACCTCCATCATTCTCTGGTGGTTCCCAGGACATGATAACATAATCACACGAGACCTCATCCAGCTTGACAGGACCAGTAGGAGGACCTGGAATGTCGTGGACCAGGACTGTGATGGTTTCTGTCAGTGTGCCCAGCATATTCTTTCCAGTCATGGAATACTGGCCTTCATCAGTTCTTTTGATCTCACTGATGTTTAGGATTGTTGATGTTGCTGTAGTTTCAGTGTTGATTCTTTGTGTTTCCTTAAGTGCCATGTCTCCTTTCTTCCATGACACAACAGGCCTGGGTTTTCCCAGTACTGGAATCTCCACCTTTACACGGTCCCCTGCTTTGGCAATTACGGTTTTCTGGTAGACTCCTCTCAGGTCAAAAGATGGAGGAGAAGTTTGCTCTTTAATCACAGCTGGCCGGCTCTCACGAGGATCACTCCTGCCTGATGCATTGACAGCCATTATACGGAAGGTGTATTCAGCTCCCTCAATCAGATCTGTCACAGTATAATCTAGAGCCTTAATGGTGGTTATGTGGACCCATTGATCAGTGTCTTTCTTTTGAGCCTCAATGACATATCCTGTAATCAAGCTACCGCCATCATGAAGAGGCTTGGTCCATGCAAGGCTTGCACTGTCATTGGTCAAATCAGTAACGTACAAGTTATCTGGTGCAGAGGGGGCCTGAGATACTCTTATGGGCTCAGGAGTTTCAGCAGGTTCACCTACACCAAGGTCATTTTCAGCAGAAACACGGAAGTAGTAGTAAGCTCCCTCCACAAGGTCTTGAAATTTAAAAGAACACTTTTGCCATGTGGTGCTAAGCACGGTATAAGCCTTCTTTGTAGCATCTCTCTTTTCAATGACATAGTTATGAATCTTGGACCCTCCATCAATAATAGGGATTTCCCACTGGAGAGTTATGCTGTTTTTAGTGATCTCTCTTGGTTTAAGGTTGACTGGAGGTCCAGGTGTGTCCAGAACTTTCACGTTGACAAAGCCTGACTTCTTACCAGCAACATTCTCCAAAGAGAGCTGGTATTTTCCTGCGTCGTACCTAGTGCAGTCAGGAATAACCAGTAGAGTGTAGGACTCTGTTGTATCAATGTGTGCACGTGCTTTCAGGTTGGTATTTTCTTTGCTCCAAGTGACTTCAGGAACAGGACAGCCCTTGATAGGAACAAATAGACGAATTGAAGCACGGCATCTGACAACCAGAGTTTTCCTGAGCTCTGCATCCAACTCAAAGTCTGGCATTGTTTCCTGGTAAACTAGTTCAGTCACTTTCTCGACCTCTGCAGGCTCACCGACTCCCTCAGAGTTTACAGCACTAACTCTGAAGTGGTATTTGCCTCCTTTTTGAAGTTTACCAATGACATATTCAGTAACTTTAACTGGATATTGTGTCTCTGTCTCCCAGTCATCATAACCCTCCTTTTTATACTCAACAATGTAACCTTCTACTTCAAGACCACCATCATAATGAGGACGGCCCCAAGCAAAGGCTGCTGTAGTTTTTGTGGTGTCTGTAATTCTAGGGTTGGATGGAGGACCAGGTGGATCTGAAAAAAAAAAAGTAAAAAAAAGAGGTTAGTAAAGTTAATTAAAGCATTTTCAGAAGAAATTCTAAATTCTTACATAAATTCTTTGATAATGCTATATTCCTGCTTGCTTAAAGGTTGGTTGCAAAGTCTTCTTTACTTACATACAATATCCTTGGTCATTACAGGGCGTGATGGCTCACTTGGCTGCCCAAATCCAGCTTTATTCTCAGCAGTGACTCTAAACTCGTACTCTACTCCCTCACTCAGGCCTTGCACCTTGAAGCGAAGGTCAGGAACTGTCCTCTTGCAGGCTCTCACCCATCTCATTCCTCTCCTTTCTTTCCTTTCTACACAATATCCTCTAATGTCACTTCCTCCGTCCTGTACAGGTCTCTTCCATGAAATGGTAACAGCATTCCGACTAACATTATCTACCTCTGGAGCTGAGGGTGGACCTGGTGGACCTAAGAAAAAAAAAATAGCCATGAAAAAATATATATATTTCCAACATTTCAATGTCAGTATTTTTTAACTTTATTCTTAAACAAGGTAAACTTACCAAAGCTGTCAGCCATTTTGACCGGACCAGACAGGCTGGAGTCTCCTGTGCCATACTGGTTTACAGCGCATACTCTAAAGATGTACTCATTGCCTTTGATCAGTTTGGTGGCTACATGTCTACAGTCCATAATATTTTCTGCAACTTTGGTCCACTGCAAGCGGCTAGTCTCTCTCTTCTCAAGGATGTAGGACTTGATAGAGGAGCCTCCATCTTCTTCAGGTGGGAGCCAGGTCAGGGTACACTTCTCAGCTGAAATGTTACTGACTTCAATAGGGCCTGGTGGTCCAGGAACATCTAGGACCTTTACTTTAATGTGTTCTTCCTTAATACCAAATGGGTTACTGGCATTAATTGTGTACTCTCCGGTATTCTTCCGGCTTGCATACTTGATAGAAAGGGTTGAAGAGGTTGGAGTGCTAGTTACAGTGACAATGTCAGAGTTCTTGAATTCACGACCTCCCTTGGACCAGAAAGCAGTTGGGGGAGGTTTGCCCACAATCTTTGCAGCTGAGATGACAATTGTGTCTCCTGCCTTGACGGACACAACCTCCTTCATCTCTTGGTCAAGAGTGATAGATGGAGGCTCTGTTAAGAAACAGGAAGATGTTGAACAATAATTGTACATTTAAAACTGATTTTTAAAACCTGAAGTTGCATAAGTCTTAAATTTTAAACTACATACCATACTCATCCTTGCAGGTCAGTGATTCGGTTGTCTCTGAAGGAACACTGACAGCACCAGCAGCATTCTTGGCCCTGATTCTAAACTGATACTGAGCTCCTTCTGTCAGGTCTGTAATGGTGAAAGCACAGCTCTGGATGTTCACGTGATTGGCCTTCATCCATGCCTTTCCACCAGCCTCAAGTTTCTCCACCATGTAGCCAGTCAGCTTATAGCCACCATCATATTTAGGAGCAGTCCACATTAGAGTGACTGTGTTCCTGGTAACATTTATCACATCTGGTTTACCAGGTGGATCTGAAAAAAAAAAAAATCAAAGACATGAAATAAAACAAAGCCACTGCAATTTAATTCAGGCATTTACAATAAAAACAGAAAGGTTCCTATGTATAATATATAACTTTAAGAAAATGGTTTGGACTCACCAATAGGATCAAGGGCGACAACAGCCTCAGTGACTTTGCTTGCCTTTCCAAGGCCGGCCATATTCATAGCCATCACCCTGAACTCATACTCTAGTCCTTCAACGAGACCCGTAACTCTACACTCCTTTACTCTCAAAGGAGTCTTACTAGCTCGCTTCCACATCAGGCTGTTTCTCTCCTTAAACTCAAGGTGATACCCTGAAAAACCCCCAAAAAGATATAATAAATCATGACTGATGACACTCGATTACTTACTTACAGAGATGAATAACAGTATTTTACCGGTGATTGGGGAGCCACCGGTGTCTTTTGGATCAGCCCAAGTCAGAATGGCTGACTCATGTCGAATGCTCAGAATCTCAGGAGGAGCTGGCGCCTCAGGTACATCTTGAGGAAAGATAAAAGATCAGTTAATTCACTAAAATCTTTACACATAAAAACATAAGACCTACTTACTGTAACAAAACATTTCAAGATTACTTCATAATACCAATTACTTTTGCCATCAGAAAAATTTAAACACTACATTTTCAGGCTGTACCTTTCAACATTAATCAAATTAATTTGACTTTTATTCAAATGCTGCCTGTCAGACTACACTGATGTCTGAATATTGCCCTGAGGTCACTGATCCAAATGTAAGTATACTGTATATCATATAACATGGAAAGAGCATCAACACAAGCTGAGGCTTATTATAATTATTAATCTCAGGATTTGATCATGTCTGTATCTACAGATATTTAAATCAATGTATCAGAATTGGATTGGAACTGAATAATCCTCAGTCCAACCAGAATCGAACAATTCTGGATCAGAGAATATCCATTTTAACTATATGAAAGATATCTTACCTGTCAACCCATTTACAAAAACTAGACTGACATTTACAGTAATTAAAAAGAGAAATCAAAGGACTTTACAAGTAAAGTTCTAAAGATCAGAGTTGTACTCACTGAAAGGATGCTGGGCGATGACTGGGTCAGACCTCAGGAACTCTCCGATGCCGTACTTATTCTCAGCACACACTCTGAAGATGTACTCTATTCCATCGTGGAGTCTGATCACCCTCATGGTGGTCTTCTGGATGGCTGAAGCCACTGTGGCCCATTTGTTATCTGTTGTCCTCCTCTTCTCAACGATGTAATTGGACACCTCCGCACCTCCATCGTCTTTGGGCGGTGCCCACTCCAAGGTGATGCCATCAGCAGTTATCTCGTCAAACTTGATGGGTCCAGTGCATATTCCAGGCTTTCCGACAACCTTCAACTGGAACTTGCAGTCCTTGGAGCCTGCACTATTCCTGACATTGACGGTGTAGGTACCTGCATCTCCTCTCTGGCAGTCTCTGACCAGTAGAGTGGTAATGCCCTGGGATGCCTCAACACATATACGGCCAGTGTCGCCAAGTCCCATGTCGCCCTTCTTCCAGGTGGCGGTAGGGTAAGGCACTCCAGTGACAGGGATGTTGATGCGCATGGTGGTGCCCTCCTTCACCACGCAGCAACCATCATGCAGACTGCTCAAGTTGCAGTCAGGCAGCACTGAAATGTTACCAATTGGTGTTAAAAACTTTTCTATAAGAAATTATTTTTTGGCATTGAAAATCATGTAAGTGCATTTAAAGGGGCAGTATTATGCATTTTCAGTCACATAGTGCTACTTTAGAGTACAATCAAGTAACCATGATTGTACTATAAAAATGATATTCATATCAAACATGACAGAAGAAATTTTACTTAGTGATTTTGTAAGGCGGCGGTAGGAGTTCGCCCTGTAATTGGTGGGTTGCCTGCTTGATTCCCACTCCCACTTTGTCATGCCTTATCAGGTAATTTCATTTAACGCCTTGAAATTGGGCTTCTGTTTCTTTAAGAAACTCCTTCTTTTTCTGACACTCCGCCTTCAGGAAGTCGTCACAACATCTCTCCTCTTTTAAAGCTTTAACAATGTTTTTACCAGCATTTCACTGAGAAGCAGCTCCTACAATGAGATCAATTAGGTGTTTGGTAATTGCTGCTGCTGCTAGTCTGAAGGAGCTGAATGGAGGAGCTCAGAAACTGTAACACTAAGGAGGAGCTGCACCTCAAAGGTGAGGCTATGTCCACCCAGGTGTTTTACACAGCTGATTGGTTGCCACAGTGATTAAAGGATTTCTCAAACATGAATGAATGAACCAAGGCAACACTCCAGCTGTTTGTGAAGAGGGAATAACAATATAACATGATGTAAAGTTTCAAAAAGTCAACTTTACATAATACTGCCCCTTTAAAAATGTGTATGACATGAAGGCTAATCAGGTGGATTCCTTACCGAACTGGTCCTTGGCAACAGCAGTGAGCTCAGTTGGTGGTCCCTCTCCAGACTCGTTGAGGGCCTTGACCCGGAATAAATACTGCTTGCCGTCTGCCAGCTCACTGATGGTGTGACTGGTGTTCTTGCCCTTCATAATCTCCTTCCACTTCTCCTCTCCTTCGCTCTGCTCCAGGATGTAAGCGGTAATGAAGCTTCCTCCATCACTGATGGGTTTCTTCCAGCTCAGTGTGATAGAGTCTTTGGTGGTCTTTTGGGCTCTGAAGTCTGTCACTGGACCAGGTTGTTCTGCAAAAGTGGATTTAGAAAAGGTTAAAGCGTATTTTCTGATAAGAACAAATGGATATTAGTTCCAGTGCATAACTCTTAAGAAACGTGAATACAAAGAAACCTCCAAATGTGAAGACATATGAATGAATTTTCTTTTAGATCTGAATGGAACATTAAAGTCTCAAACTCTTTGGGTGTTTTCTACATGATACCGGTAGATCTCACTCAATTTGGGAAAAAAATTGCAGCTTAATATTTATTATTAAGCTGATGTGGTTCACTTTCACACTGCACTGTGTCAGATGAACCAAACTAATTGAAAGACCTGTTCACCCAGTCGCCTGTGGTGGCAGTGCACCAAGAACTGCTAAAAGAAATGACACAAAAACCTCCGAAGAAGGTACATCTTTGAAAAGCAGAAGTGGAACCTCCTGCACAGCCAACAAGAATGCAACAAGTGGTTGTTGAATGGTAAGCCAACAACAAAACACTCGTCCTGTACAGCACATACAGCGGTAAAACCAGCTGACCAATCATGATGGAGCTCAGCTTGGGTTACTAGGTGATAGACAGAACTCCGCTGGGGTTGCTAGGTAACAAGTTCAAAATGGAAGTATAAAAATGTCAAAATGTGAATTTTGTATAATACGTCCCCCCTTTAATGGCTTAATTATCCTTTATATTACTAAAGTTAATTCCACATCCAAATTTTTAATGTACGTTTCTGACTGAATAATTTGGGATTCAGAGGGTCGACTGTAATCGCTTCTCTGAAATATAATAAATCGCTACCTGAGGCCCGGACGCTGCCTGCCGTCTCGCAGCCCTCTCCGATGCCATAAGCGTTTTCAGCCAGAACTCTGAAGCAGTACGCTTGACCCGGCTCCAGATTGGTGATCCTGAAGGAGGTCTTGTGGCACTCGGCGGAGACGCAGGTCCACGCCTTCCTCTCAGCCAAACGTTTCTCCACAACATAGCTTTTCACTGGACTTCCACCATCGATCAGCGGCGGCTCCCAGCTTATCCAGGCGTGGGTCCTGGAGGTCTCCTTCACAGTCAGGTTGGCAGGTGGTCCAGGTGAGTCTGAGGGGGAGGAGCAGCAGAAAACTTTAGTCAACTGATCAGGATATCAAAGAACAAATAGAAAGGTAAATGGTAATTTTAATTTACATTAGGCTATATGCATTAAACAAGCACAACATTATGACCACTTGATTTGATTTCATGAAGGCTCCTCCTTATAACTTGCCATAATTAAAGGATCTGTTATCTGACGTCTTGGTGACAGATAAAAATAAACACACCTTCAGGGATCTAGTACAATAGCACAAAATATTGTCTAATACTTTTGTCTGGTTTCTATTGGACTTGAAATAAAACAAAACTGACTTACAAGTAACTTTTCAACTACTTATAGGAGGTCGTTTTCAGTCAATAACTCTTTAATGCTGAAAGTTCTAGTTTCACTGGCGGATTATTTAACTTTTAACAAGGTATCTTGTTGATCTTGTCAAATAATCTGCCTGTAGATCTAGTACTTTTTTTAATCAATATAATATTCCTATATCTTGCTGAAAAGATATTTGTAAGTTAGTTTGTTTTATGTCAAGTGTAGTGACATATTTGCACTAGAAACTAGACAAAAGGTTTTTGGAAGATGTTGTGTTTCTGTAGTGTAATCATATTTGTTGAAGCTTAACATAAATGTGTTTCTATAACTGCTCTTTTTGTTTTCTAACAACACTTCAAAACAAATCCAGGTTTATATTTATTCACTGTAATGCAACACCTCTGATTAAACCCTAACTGTTTGCAGTCTGTGTACTCAGGCAAATCCTTACCGAGGACTTTAACGATGATGGTGTAGCTCTTGGATCCACTGCTGTTCTCCAGAGACAGGACATATTTGCCTGCATCATATCTGTTGATGTCCTCAATCATTAGCAGGGTGTCCCACTCAGACGTCTTGATCAGCAGTCCCTGCCTGTCCTTCAGGTTGGCGTCCACCTTGGTCCATGTCACATTGGGCGCTGGGCGTCCCCTCAGCGGGACGTACAGCCTCATGGTGATGCCGGCTCGCAGAACCAAAGCCTTCCTCAGATCAGCATCCAGCTCACCTTCAGGGGCAACTGCAGAGAGGCAGATTATTAAAATATGTTAGCTCCCCTGTCTTTAAGCCATTTTACTGGACAATAAATAGTCCCAGAAATCATTGCAATAAACTATAATATTGTCATTTTGAGACCCTTTTCAACTAATATAATAACAATAATGGCTTGTAAACACAAATATACTCACTCAAAGATTTAAAAAAAAAACCTTTCATTTCTAAAGAATATTTAACACTGGGACTGGAAAACATTTTAAATATACAAAAGATAAAAACAAAACAAGAATCCAAATGGATCATGAAGTCTCTGTGACCAAAATTGCATTTCAAATTCAGCTTAGACAGGGAAAACAGGCAAAGTGTCAGCAAGTGCAAACTAACTACTTTGTACTGGGTGTTAAATGTTTCCAGTGTTTTTCAAAATGGAGGCTTTTCAATGATAGAGCTCATTTTAATTTATCATGTGATTAATGGACTTATTGCTTATTGTGACAGGCCAACAATCATCTGATGAACGTACTCAGGATGTCCTTGGCCGTGTGGTTTCCAGGAACCTCGCTGGGCTCACTGTAGCCAATCTTGTTGACGGCAGTGACTCTGAACTGGTACTCTGTGTTTTCCGTCAGGCTGGTCACCACAAATTTGGTGGCCTGGAGTTTCTTCGGGACATTGCACTTGGTCCACTCCTCGGCGTCGGCTCGCTTGCACTCCACCAGATATCCAATGATCTCACAGCCGCCATCGTAAGCTGGTTTGGTCCAGCTGAGGCTGATCGAATGCTTGGTAGAGTCCACCACCTTGGGGAACGCAGGTGGGCCAGGCGGATCTTAAGAATAACACAGAAAGCTTAGAAGTCTGACAAACATCAGGGATATTTTCAGTTACGCTTTTCTGCTAATCAGACACTCACAGACAGGGTCAACAGCCAGAGCGGCGTTGGACGGATCGCTGGGTTTGCCCAGGCCGGCCTTGTTCAAGGCGATGACTCTGAACTCGTATTCTGAGCCCTCGGTCAGCTGAACTGCCTTGATGGTTCTGTCGATGACGGGTCGCCGGTTAACCTTAGCCCAGGTCAACTCTGTGGCCTCACGCTTCTCCACCAGGTAACCCAGGATGGGAGCTTTGCCGTCATTGGCGGGGGCTTTCCAGCTGACTGTCATGGAGTCCTTGGTGATGTTGGTAATGACCGGTGGCTCACATGGCCCAGGAACATCTGATGGAAGAGATAAAGGCATGAGAGTCACACTGAAGACCAGGTTGACAAGCATCTCTGAACTGACACCTATTATGCTTCCTAGAACAGGTTAGGATAGTTTTATAGGCCATTCAAAACGTGTCTCGTCACTTTAAATCCAAAACAGCTGCTGCGGGTCACGCCCCTCCGACTCAACATTTACACTCACACGTAAAAATGGCTACAAACCCTTTCAATTCAAATTCAATTAAAATAATTTAAATTCCAAAGGGAATTTAAATTAGATGTGCAATTATACAGTAGTACATATTTGAAAAGCAGAAATGGAGTCCCCTGCACAACCAACAAGAATGGAGCAAGTGGTTTCAAATTGTTCAAATGTCATATTTACTTGTTCAGAAATTTAAAAAGGTATTCATGCTGTAAGAAAAAACAAAATAGAGCTATTAAGAGAGTATTTTAAACTTAAAATAAAGTTTAAAAGGCATCAAAAGACAAACATCAGTCAGGAGAAGAGTATAGAAAATTGCCATATATTTTATATATATATACCCCAACGGTGTTTCTGGGTTCAACTAAAACTTACATTAAGACATTCATATATTCTGATAAACGGTTTTACAAATAAAAATAGAAAAATTAATTCTCACCGTATGGGTTCTTCGCGGTTACGGCGTCAGTCATGATGGCGTCTCCCACACCATACTGGTTCTCAGCACTCACTCTGAACTGGTACTCATGACCCTCGATGAGTTTTTCCACTGAGCAGTCGGTGTTGTGGCCGTGGATGTTAGAGGTCACCAGCGCCCAGTTGGCCCTGCTGGTTTCACGCTTCTCAATAATGTAGTTGGTGATTTCAGATCCTCCATCTGCGAGTGGAGGCTCCCAGCGAACCTTCACACGGTCGGCAAACACTTTGGAGATTTTTATTGAGGCTGGAGGGCCGGGTTTGTCTGCAGAGCAGGAAGAAGAAAGGTTGAATTTCAAACATGAATGTTTTTAAGGCTTGTTGAGCTTTTCAGTAGGGCTTAAGCTAAGGATAATTTTAGTTATTGATTATTCTGACGATTAATCGGATAAAAAATGGGACATTTTGCAAATATTTGTACTTGCTTCTTCTATAATCCTAAACATGGATTTCATTTAATTAACTTCAGGCAAAATGATACAAAGTTCTTCTTAAAGCTAAGGGACCCCACAAACAGTTAACAACACTTCTGAAGGGTGTCAACATTAAAATCTTTATGAAGAACAAATAATTGGAATTACACAACCCAAAGGGAGCATTCAATAATTGATTAATCGCACCAGTCACTGTTTTTACTGCAGCTTACCCAGCACCTTGACCTTAATGGTGGCGTACTTGCTACCACTCAGGTTTTCAGCGAGGATGGTGTAGTCTCCAGTCTCCTTCCTGGTGACTGAGTACAGCTCCAGCAGATGAACGTGTTTCTTCTGCGTCGTCTTCATTCCCTCTGCGATCACCAGTGGCGCACCGTCTCTCTTCCAGCTGACCTTAGGCAGGGGTTTGCCGTGAACCTCAGCGTCCAGGAAGACGTTGTCGCCTGCCTTTACCACGATGAGGCCCTTCATGTTGACGCCCAGTTCAACGCGAGGAGGAACTGTACAGGAGACAGAGGGAGGAAGTTCATGACCCGCCACTGGATCTGATTTGTTCTTAACGGGTTGAGCAGAACCGTACCATTCTCAGCAATGACAGCAATGGGATCCGACACCTCAGACGGGAGGCTGACGTTGATGGCAGTCTTGGCAATGACTCTGAACTGGTACCTCTGACCCTCCTCCAGGCCCTGAACCACGTAGCTCTCGGTCTGGATGTTCATGCAGTTGGCATTGCAGCAAGTCCATTTGTCCTCTGGCAGCTTAGTGTATTCCACATGGTAGCCAATCAGCTTGCTGCCGCCGTCATGTTTGGGACGGCTCCAGACCAATGAGACGGAGTTCTTGGTCACATCCATTGCTTCGGGTTTACCTGGTGGGTCTGGGAGGAAAATAGAAGGGTTTCACATCAGCAATGTTGTCTAGTTTTGATCTTCTTCAACATGAATTTTAAACGATGAATCTAAAGCTAAACCAGACTTTTTTGGGTTATCCCTGCCCCAACTCCATCATACAAGGCAGCATTTGGCTGTAGATTTTATACAATATGATGTTCAAGCTTTTAAAGAAGTCTCTTTACTAAGGTGCCTGTTTTACCTCATGAGCACCTGACCCCCAAAATATCTGAGCACGCCACTGAAAATATCCCAACATAAAATGGGATTCTTCTTCAAAACAGATCATAGATCATTGGTTGTATTTACTAAGAATAAGCATAAAAATAATCAACAATACTGAAGTAACTTAATGATCAGTCTGGAAGAATATTTCATGTTAAAATGTATTATGCTGCCAAAGTAGACATTTAAGTGGTTATAGTGAGAAAATATTTGTACAAATTTATATTGTATTAATATTATAGTCATATTCTCTATACAGTTGTATTTGATTTTGAACTGACGTTCTATTGAAATAAAAAAGAAAATTGCTGGCCTTTTTTTCCTATAACTAGAAACTGAGATAAGAACAGATGTACTTACCAACAGCAGTTCTGGCGGTGATGAAGTCGGTCTGTTTGCAGGGTTTTCCCTGTCCAGCCATGTTGTAGGCTGACACCCTGAAGGTGTACTCCAGGCCCTCGATGAGGCCGGTGCAGGTGTACTGCGTGGCTTTGACCACAGACTCGTTAGCCTTCACCCACAGCAGGCTGTTCCTCTCCTTCTTCTCTATGCAGAAACCAGTGATGGGGCTTCCACCGTCGCTGCTGGGACGCTCCCAAGACAGAATGACAAAGTCCTTGTTGATCTTGTTGATCTGCAGGTTTCTCGGTTCACTTGGAGGATCTAGAAGAAAAAAAACTCAAAAACATTAACACATAACGTCACATCTGGAAAGGTAGAAAAATTGAGCCACCCGTGTTGCTAGGAAACAATAAAAAAACATTATGTCACCAAATCTCCTGGGTAAAGGTATGAGGTCAATAGGATGTCATAAATCAAAGAAATAAAATCAAAATTGTAGCTTTGAGGTAAATTGAGCCATTTGGCCATAAACTTACTACGAGGGCTAACAATTACACAAGTAATTGATTTATCAAATATTCCAATGATTAATTGGATAAAAAATGTTTCATCTTACCCCTATCCGTCTTATAATGAACGAAACTCACCAAACGGATATCTGGCAATCATCTTCTCAGAGTAGAGGGGCTCAGAGATGCCGGACTTGTTCTCAGCCCGGACCCTGAACCAGTACTCCTTTCCAGGTGTAAGTTTGGTCATTCGGAAGCTGGTCTTGGTGCAGGAAGCTGAAACGGTGATCCAGTCACCCTGGCTGATGTCACACTTCTCCACGATGTAGTTGGTGATGTGGCTGCCACCATCTTCCTCCGGGGTGTTCCAGAGCAGCGTGCAAGCATCAATATCCAATTCTGAGATCTCCAGAGGGCCACCAGGAGGTCCAGGGATGTCTGAGAAACAGAGAGGATGTTGATATTGATGAAATAATTTTAATATGTCAATGCCATGTTGTCAGAAGCAGTGATGGGTGCTTTAGCTGACCCTGGACGATGACTCTGAGGATCTGGTTGACTTTGCCGGTGCTGTTCTCGGCCGACAGGCTGTAGTAGCCGCTGTCCTTTCTGCTCACGTTCTTGATGATGAGGGTACAGGTTGTCAGAGTCTTTACGACCGACAGGCGGTCTGAGGTCAGTACGTCCTCGTTGCCCTGCTTCCACTTGCAGAAAGGAGCCGGTTTACCAGCCACGATGCCCTCGATCGCCATTTTTGATCCGGCCCTCACCGTAACAATGTCGGGCATGATGATCTTTGGAGCCACTGAAAGCAAAGCAAATATTAAAGGTGAGCTATTATGCTTCCTTTAACCGGTTTGGATAGGGCTACGGGCTACACAAAAGATGTTCATGACACATTCTTAGATGATGGGATTTCAGTTTGCTCAGTTCTGCCTATTTTGAGCTCCTTTCAGATTAAGCTGATTAGAGCATCTGAAAATGAGAAACTGCTGGCCACGCCCCCTAACTCAAAAACTTTTTAAAAAATTACTTAAATTATTTTTACTACGCTGTACTTTTTACTTTTACTTTAGTAACTTTATTCTGAAGTACTGCTACTCCTATTTGAGTAAAATTTCTGAAAATTTTACACCATTAATCTGCTGCTGGCCATGTCCCCCACGTTTCATGTATGCAAACATACATGAAAATAGCTGCAAACAAATGCAATGATACATCTTTGAAAAGCAGACGTGGAGCCTCCTGTACAATCAACAAGATTGCAGTAAGTGGCTTCTGGATAGTAAGTCAACAGATAACACTTGTGTTTTCCAGCAGCCATTGTACAGAACATACAGCAGTAAAACCAGCTGATCAAACGTGCTGGAGCTCAGTGCCTGAAGATTTGTGACATTACATTCTGAAGGTTTTGAAATGGCTTGTTTTCCTGGCACCAAAGTACATAAATTTTTGCCAAGAAACATCTAGGTGGTTTATTTAAGGATTTGGGTTGCTTTTAGAAGCAGCAAAAACCCAAACAAAAGTACACAAATGTGCAAAGTACATCCCCTATAACAATTAAACCACAGTTCACAAGAACCTGTTATTTTGCAGTTAAGCTGATCTACTTACTGAGCTGCTCCTTGACCTCAAACACTCCCTCCGCCTCGCGGGCCAAGCTAACTCCAACCGAGTTCCTTGCTGCCACTCTGAACTTGTACTTTGTTCCTTCCTTCAGACCAACCACCACAATGGTCAGGTCTTTGACGACAGAGTAAGGTGTCCACTTGTCCTCGGGAGCTCCCTCTTCCTGGTAATCAACAACATAACCGTTGATCTTAGCTCCTCCGTCTCTGAGGGGCTTCAGCCAGCCCAACGTGGCGCTGTTCTTTGAGATCTCCAACACATCCATCTTCTTAGGTGGGTCCGGCTCACCTTGATTTAAAGGTAGGCAATTATCAGACAAAAATTAAATAAATAAAAATAATCCACATCATTTATTTTAGGCTATACTCACTTATAGGATCCACAGCCAGATAGGATCTGGGAGAATCCTGAGGGACTCCAATTCCGTATTTGTTGTGCGCCATGACTCTGAAGTAGTACTCGATGCCTGGCGTCATGTTGGTCACCTTGAAGCTGGTTTTCTTCAGGTCCTCTGTGCATTTGGTCCAAGTCTTCCTATCCACTTCCCGTTTCTCCACAGTGTAATTAATAATGGGGCTGCCGCCATCATTTTCTGGAGGCAACCATGAGAGCTGAGCGGTTGTCTTAGTTATGTCGGTAGCATCCAAGCCGCCAACTGGGCCAGGAGTGTCTGGATAGAGTTAGAAATAAATTTAGTTGATAAAGATCAGGTATATTTTATAGACAAGTTGCAATGTGCCATCCCATGTCCAAGATCCTTCCGCCTAGCTACCTGCTAGAGGGCAAAAAGCTACTCGCTGATGATGACTACCATTGTAAAGTTGTCAACATACCATGCTAAAATTTAAATCTATGCATGACATATAAAAGAAAAAAAGGAAGCCATGGTTTCTGTGGATCAAACTGTCAACACTACGACAATTAGAAAATGTTTTAATTGATAAAAGGGAAGTAGGTCAGTTATGCTAGCTTGACTTTGAAAACCTTAACATGTAGGTGTGCTGTGGAATTTGGTAAGTTTTGGTTCCATTAAAAAGAAGAAAAAAAATCCGACCCACACGCTGAACTCTCTGACAAAACAACATGTTTAAATTAGCTAATCTACCACCGCTGAGTCAATGGCTTCCTGTTCTTACCGAGCACTTTGACTCGGACAAACACAGCTTTCTCTCCAGCCGAGTTGGACAGAGTCAGTGAATATTTCCCAGAGTCCTCTCTGGTGCTCTCAGGGATCACCAGGAAGCACATGGTGTCGACCTGGTCCACGTGACCTCGGCGTACGACGTTGTCCACACCCAGGCGCTTCCAGGTCACCTTGGGAGCTGGCCTTCCTCTGATCACGGCAAACAACCGGATGGGACACCCAGCCCTGACGGTGAGGCCTTTCCTCAAACTGGCATCCAGCTCGATTTCAGGGGCCTCTGTGGTCATGAAAGCACAAATAACTCTGTGAGCTCATGTAATGTCCTAAAAATGACCTATTTTAGTATATAAGATCCTATGAAATTCATTTGATTTTTTTCCCGAAATTCCACTATTTCTGTTTTCATTTTTCTCAATTCCATTTATTCCATGTCATCCATATTTATTAACCCAGAAGTTATGTGAAAAAGATTAACAAATCATTAGCTGGAGCCACATTTCTTGTTTATCTGTATCACAAATGAAACAACTGCTGTGGTTTAACAGAAAATTGTTTTTATGAGGTGTTAAAAAGTGTTTCCATCTCGTTTTTTAAAGAACTCAAACATAATGCAAAAACACAAAATCTTATTTTATGATCTACCTTTTGGTGCAAATATCTTAGTACACTTGAAATCAGATAAAACTAACTCACAGGTAACTTTTCAGCAAGATATAGAAACTCTTTTTAAGTTAATAATTCCTTAATATTGATTAAAAAATACTGGTTCCACTGGGAGATTATTTCACTGATAGCAAGACATTTTTTCATGTTACAAATTAAATAATCTGCCAGTAGAACTAGTATTTTTTTTTCAATATTAAGACAATTTCTTGCTGAAAAGTTACTTCTAAGAGTTTTATTTTACTAAGATATTTGTACAAAAAAGTGGACCAAGAATACTTATGTTTTTGCAGCATATGTGCAAAACAATGAATCTTGCTTTTAACATAAAATTTACCTTTTAAAATCGCTTTAAATGTGCACATTTCCATAAAGACCTGGACATTTGTTAAATTTTTTTTCTTTCCATCTGTCACAGGAATCTCCATTGAAGTAATGATTGTTAGTTGTTTTATTTTTAGTTGTTTGCGTTGCTTTACCAAAAATGAACAAAGTTTGTTTCATTCTTTTCCAAAAGGAATATATGACTCAATAATCACCTTCAGCTGCCACTTCTACTGATTTATTTAAATGTTACAGATTTAGTAGACATGACTAATTGCATCTAGCTAAATAGCTTCTTTATGAATAGTCGTCTAATTCTTGCACTTCCACTCAACCTTGTGCTGACAAAAACTACAGAAAGGTTTTTTGTCATTTTCATAAAACTCGCTATTATCTGCCATTTCTATGTTTTATTGTGGATTACATTTTGTTTGTTAATTTCCACATTTCCGTCCGAATTTTCCGCATTCATAGAGCCTTTTAAGTGCATAGACTCACCAAGGATCTCCTTGGGAGACACTGCCTCCTTCAGGTAGGCATGGCGACCCCAGCCCACCTGGTTTTGGGCGGAGACTTTGAACTCATACTCCTGTTTCTCATCCAACTGGCCGATAGTGAACTCTGTGATCACCAGCGGCCCATGGGTATCGATTCTCTTCCAGCCCTCTGAGGGTTTCTCTGGGTCGGCGTCGCTCTTCAGCCTCAAGTCCAGACTGTAGCCAATAATGGGAGCGCCGCCGTCGTACACGGGTTTAGACCAGGACAGGGTAATGGAGGTCTTTGTGCTGTCAGAAACCCTCAGGCCTGCTGGTGGCCCAGGTGGTTCTGAAAGTAGAGGTGAAAACATAAGACAGTGATGAATGGAAAAGCAAAGAGGAGAGGGTCCAGACTGAAAGTTGAGCTGAACTCACCAATAGGATCTTTGGCTGCAACAGGTCTGCAGGGTTTGCTTGGTTCTCCAAGGCCGACCTCGTTCTCTGCTTTCACTCTGAACTGGTATTCATGGTTTGGAATCAGGTTTGTCACTTTCATGCGTCTTTCAGAGATGGGGCTCTTTGTGCAAGCCACCCAGCGCACCGCCCGCTTCTCCTTCCTCTCCAGAATGTAGCCGGTGATGGACTTTCCTCCATCGTTCTCAGGTGGAGCCCAGACGACGGTCATCTCCTCCTTACTGACCTGCATCACAAAAACAGCAAATGGTCCAGTGACCAAGGAACTCGCTTCTACTAGGGATACAAACAATTAATCAACTAACAATTTATTAAATTATAATTAGTTCCAATTGAGTAACTAATTCATCTGCTTAAACCTTCTTTTAGTCCAAACAGTCTGTCCAAATAGAGTGAAGTGTGGGATACAAAATACAATTTATGTGGTTTTGTTTTAAAATATAAAACTTGACAAGCTCCTCAAGTTGTTGCCTTAAGACTTTCAGCCCAGCTGGAGCAGCGTCAACATCTCGTTTAAAAATTATTGATGTACTACAAACACCAGGATGTGTTGTTAAAGAAAAGTGAAGGAGATAACGGAGAAAAATTATAACATGATGAAAAAAAACATGATGCCAATAAGCAAGGTTGAACTTGAGGGCTTTTTGTGAGTTGATGGACTTTATGGAGCAAAGTTTTAACAATCATTCAAGAGCAACAGACGGTTCTTCTGAATTCCTTATGAATCTCTGTTCATAAGGAATTAAGTGTACATTTTATTCATTTCATCTTACATTTTTTTATTGAGGAACTTAAGAGGCTTCTGTTTTGTTATACTTTATAAATATATCTAAGTTTAATATGTACAGCAACCATGATTTTCTGTTTATTTGGTCAGTATTTAACATGGCTTTCACAAAATAATGTTAAAAGTCAATCATCTCTTTTAAAATTCAGCATATTATGAAAAGTTTTGTCCTCTTGATACAGGAGAAAACTCTGAGTTTTTAAGATTAAGTTATTAACCTATAACTTTAATCCCTAGTTTCTACAGCTACAATCTTTCCAAATCGAGACCTTATCTTTACCTTAGTAACTTCGGGGGTATCGGGGGGTCCAGGTCTGTTGAACTGAGTCTTGACAGTTACAGGCCTGCTTTCCATGGCGGGGCCAGTTCCCATCTTGTTCTCTGCTCTCACTCTGAAGATGTACTCATTACCCTCCACCAGTCGGGTGACGTTACAGTAAGGAGTGACTACAGAGGCGGAGTATGTGGACCAGACCATTCTCCTGGTCTCACATTTCTCCAGAATGTAACTGTCCACTTCGCAGCCTCCGTCGTCCTCTGGACCGTCCCACACCACTCTGCATTTGTCAGCTCCGATCCCGGTGATCCTCAGGTTCCTCACTGGTCCCGGCACATCCAAGACGTTGACGTTTGCGTAGGCTGTGAAGGTGCCAGCTGTATTAGTGGCAGTGACAACATACTTGCCGGTGTCTGAGCGTCTGGACTTGGTCAAAAGAAATTTGGAATAATCGGAACCGGTTTCATAGCTCATTCTGGGATTGTCTCCCACAGCTTTGTCTTTTATCCATTTGACTTCAGGCTGCGGTTTTCCTCTCAGGGCAGCCTCCATCCTGACCGACTCTCCAGCCTTCACTGTCACAGTTCCTGCTACCTTCAGGTCAATGACTGGCTTCTGGATCTCCTCCCTCACCACAATGTCAGGGATCTTTACCCATGCACTTTCTCCACCTTCATTCACAGTCTGGACCCTGAATAAAAAAATACAAGATTTTTATTTTCAAAAACACTTTTCAAGGCACCAGGGAAGAAATCACAAGAAAAAAAAGTTACATTTGTCAATGAAAACTAGGGCTGGACAATAAATTGATAATTTATATTGTGATCAAGACACAATCTACACCAATGGAAAATATGTCTGATGACACGTTCAATGATTTCACTGAACTCCAATGCAGAACCGCACAGCATTCTGGGGACTGTAGGCTCTAACCATTCAACCTCTCACTGCTAGCTAAGCAAGGCTGGTGGCATCAACTAACTCACTCGACGTTGGCTAACCTAGAAACAATCTGTTGAGCAACTTGTGGCTGCCTAGCAACAATTTGTCCTTTCACCATTGTACCTTACAACTACTTAAAAATCAAAAACAACAGTGTAAAGTGTAAACTGTGGGTAAAACAGAAGGTTACGCCACCATTTTGGTTGAATTTCAGATAGCTAAAACAAAAAACTAATAAATTATTGTCATGTTTTTCAGCCATATCATCCAGTCCTAGTAAAAATATGCTAAACAAAGAATATTTCTTAGAAATACAATCAAGTTTTAATTTACCTGAATGTGTAGGTTTGGTTTTCAACCAACTTGTCAGCCAAGAAAAAGGTATCTGTTAGTGTGCTGGTGTTGAGTTTCTCCCACTGTTCAGCATCTTTGTGTTTGCACTCCAGGTTGTACGAGAGGTTGGGGCTGCCGCCGTCATAGTCGGGCTTCCTCCATCTCAGATAGACAAAGTTTTTACCAATGTCGGTGGCTCTGAAGTTCTCCGGCTCACCAGGCTTCTCAATGGGGTCGATGGCCAGCAGAGCGGTCTTGGTCTCCACACAGGGGCCAGGTCCCAGCTTGTTGACGGCGCAGACGCGGAACAGGTACTCATGACCTTCCATCAGTTTGGCTTTGATCTTGCGATTGGTGCAGTTGGAAGAGATCATGGACCACATGCTAATGCTGGGCTCACGGCACTCCACAATGTAATTGGTGATCTCAGACCCACCGTTGTCGATGGGTGCCTCCCAGTTGACCATGCATGAGTCCTTGGTGGCATATGTTATGTGCAGATTCTGGCAGTGACTTGGTCTGTCCAACACATTAACTGTGATGGTGCAGGAAGCCTCACCACCCTCATTTGAAGCCTTCAGTGTGTATTTTCCATGATCATTCCTCGTAGCTTCTTTTACCCTGAGGTGGACCACCGGGAGGTTCTGAATGATGGTCACTCGTTTGCTGTTCTCCAGAACCGTCTCCTCCTTTGACCAAATGACCTCAGGATCAGGACGGGCCTTGATGTAGCCAATGATGTTGATGTTGTGGCCGACACGCACGGTTAACCTCTCGCGACAGGTAGCTTCCATTTCAATCTCAGGAGGGATGAGGATATCCTGAGCAGTGATTGACTGTGGCATTTCTTTTGGCTCTCCATCTCCAATCATGTTTGAAGCATAGACTCTGAAACTGTAGCTCACACCTTCTTCCAGACCCTTCACCCTGTAGGCACACTGCTTGATGAGGTCATCCAGGTTCACTTTCTTCCACTCCTCGCTATCGGCTTTCTTCATTTCCACTGTGTATCCAAGGATGGGGCTGCCTCCGTCTCTGGAGGGTTTAGTCCACACCAGGTCAGCAGTGTTCTTACTGTAATCCTTAACTTTGGGATTAATAGGAGAGCTTGGGACTGAGATGGGTCTGCAGGGCTTGCAGAGGTCAGAAGTAGGAGAAGGACCACTATAGCCAGCAATATTCTCTGCAAACACCCTGAATTCATATTCACTTCCTTCAAACAGACCCTGGACTCTGTATCGGAGGTCCTTGCAAGGGGTCCTATTAACACGGATCCATTTTCCTCCCTTGTGTCTGCGCTCTATGAGGTAGCCAGTGATCTGGCTGCCACCATCAGCTAGAGGCATGGTCCATCCGATCGTAACAGCATCTTCAGCCACATCATATTGCTGCGGTTTACCAGGTGGACTGGGTGGCATGAAGGTGTGTTCAGCCACGGTTGGCTTGCTCTCCAGCGGAGCACCGACTCCCATCTTGTTTGCGGCACGAATGCGAACCACATACTCAGTTCCTTTCTGCAGGCGGGTAATCCTGAGCTGCGTTTCAAGGCTGCCGGAGCTAACGCCTCCCCAAGTCTCCTTGTTGGACTCTCGTTTTTCCACAATGTAGTTAGTGACGGGGCTTCCGCCATCGTCCTTGGGAGGACGCCATTCGATTGTCATGGAGTCTGGAGTGACTTCCATGATGTTGACGGGTCCAATAGGTGCAGCTGGAACATCCAAAACAGTTACACTCAGGGCCACGGTTTTCGTCCCTGCCGCATTGGACACAGTGAGCAGGTAGGTGCCTGTGTGGTTCCTGGTACACTCGTTGATGTTGAGCACAGTTGAGAAATTGTCAGTATCAATTTTGACGTTGCCCTGGCTTGTGATTTCCTCCCCGTCAACGGACCACTTGGCAGTGGGAACAGGGATTCCTCTCATTAAGGCTGGTAACCTGATGGTGGTGCCAGCCTTCACAATGATGCCTTCAATCAGCTTAACATCCACCTCAACAATTGGAGGGACTATGAGAATACAGAGAAACACAAATTACTCCACATTTTCATGTTAATTTGATGTATCACAAACAAAGACACATGGATAATAATAGAATAACTAAAGTTGTACATGTGTATCGATTGGTGTCTCTATATTCTGTTGCCTACCTAGTTTCTCCTGGCAGAGGATGGGCAGTGTGGTGTCAGGTCTACTGAGGCCAATGGCATTTTCAGTCCTCACTCTGAAGCGGTAGGTCTTTCCTTCCTCCAAGCCGGTAACATGACTCTCTGGGATGCTCACAGTCTTCCATTCTTCCCACTCTCTGGCTCCTTCTTCCTGATACTCCACAAAGAAGCCAGTGATCTCACTTCCTCCATCACGATCAGGCCAGTTCCAGGCCAACCAGACCTCTGTTTTGTCCACATCAACGTGATGCAAGTCTTTAGGAGGACCAGGAGGGACTGAAGCACAGAATGACAAGATTGTAAAGTAAGTAAGGTAAAGTAGTTATAAAAAGTATTTCTTGAATAAGTATTCACTGTTCTGATACTTACACAGAGGGTTCATTGCCTTGATAGCCTTTGGTGTCTCAACAAATTCGCTTCGGCCATAGTGGTTTTCAGCAGCAACTCTGAATGAGTAGGATGTGCCCTCCATCAGGTGCTTCAGCATCATGCTGCGCTTCTTGGAGGTGGAGCAGACAGGAACCCACTGAGTGGATGCAGTGTCTTTCTTCTCTACCACAAAGTTAGTGATGCGAGAGCCGCCATTGTCTTCCGGATCCTTCCATGACAGGTAGGCGGAGTCACATCTGACATCAGACACCCGGAGGTGCTGAATAGGACCAGGTTTGTCTAAAGATAATAGAAAGAAAATGAGGAACGCTTCACAGGTCACACTTCTGTTATTGTTCCTTGTTTACCTTAATGCTATACTTACCAAGAACCAGCACAGTGCAGGTAGCAGTCTTGGAGCCAGCCGGGTTTTCCACGGTCAGAGTGTAGTCTCCACAGTCTCCACGGTTGCAGAATCTCATCTCCAGCTTTGTGCCAGCCTGGTTTGTCTCAATGTCAGCCCTGGTAGGAACCTCTGCATCGTTCTTCTTCCAGGTGACTGTGGGGAATGGCACACCTTTGATGGTGGCCATCAGGGTGATGTGAGTGCCAGCCATGGCCTTCACCTCTCGGGTCATTCCAGCATCCAGGATCAACTCTGGAGGCTCTGCAATAAGAAATATCAAATTTATTTCCAATATGATAAAAATCACCTACAATTTAATTTAGTTTGTTGTGGAGTTAGATACATTTAGAGGTTGTTCATTTGTAACTCACCAAGCCTCTCCTGCACTCTGATTGGCTCCTTCAGGTTGGCTGGGTCAGACTCTCCAGCTGCGTTCACAGCCATGACTCTGAAGCGGTACAGAGCGCCATCTTCCAGGTTTATCACCTTAAACTTGGTCTCCTGGCAGGAATCTGGAGTCTGGTTCACCTGTTGGCCAAAGAAGGGTCAAGGCTGACCATTTTATTTTTCTCAAAGAACCAGGAGATGCACACAGGGTCCTTCAGATAAAAATCAAATGGTGCATTTACACCAGCTTTGTTTAGGCCATTTTAATAAACCTCCAGTTTGTTTGCATGGAAAGTCTGTTTCATTTGGGGATGTGAATGTAAAATCATTCTCTGATGTTTATCAAAAAAGCGTAAAGCCAAAAAACCTCAGTCTTGGTTCAGCTAAAGTGAACTCTTGGGCAGTTTGAATGCATGTGTGAATGCCAAAAACAGTAAGTGGACTAAAGCACAGGGCATTCTGGGTAAATACAACCAAAACAAATGCCTGAGTCTAGCACTAGCAGGAGAAATGGCTTGTAGTGTTTTTCCAACAACAAAAGAGAAATACTATAACCACGAAAATCTGATGACACTTTTTTGTTTGTAAGTTACACTCAGCGTCTTCTTCAGAGGTTTCCTTTGGTGCAGCTCCCCCACAGGTGAGGAGGGGAACAGGTTTTTTAAAGGGTTTAGTTGACACAATGCAGTGTGAAGGTGAACTGCAAATGTTGCAGTTTTGTTCTCCGATTGAACCGAGTCTACCGGCCTATAAGGTGTAAAACACCCTTATTCTCACCTTGTTCCACTCCTCTTGCCCAGCCTTCTGGAACTCCAGCAGGTATCCAAAGATCTTGCCTCGTCCGGTGTCGGTGGGCGGCTCCCAGGACAGAGTCACTGACTCTTTAGTGAAGTCAATGGCGCGAAGGTTGACAGGTGGACCAGGTTTCACTGAGGCAGAACATTTATCCAGTCATTATTACTGCTAACCTTATAAGGCTTATAGAAGTGAAAGTTTTAAAACGTGAACCTACCGATGGGATCCTTGGCAAAAACTGGTTTGGATGGTGGGCTGGGGTCTCCAGCTCCCACCACGTTCTCAGCGCTGACTCTAAACTCGTATTCACAGCCTTGCAGCAGCTCTGTCACACAGTACTCCACTTTGGGGTAGATTCTTTCTGTGCTGCAGCGAACCCATCTGCAAAAATAACCATTTCACCCAATTTTTTAATAATCTGAAACATGGAAGTTTCACATGTTGAAAATAATGTGCCTGAAAGATGAAATCTTCCCATCTTCCTGGAAATGTTTTGGCCATCTAAGAAGCTGTACCTTGTATTTTCTCAGTTACAATTGTTGCTTCTCAGCGCTGTGGGATAATGTACCTGTTGGCCTTGGTCTCCTTCCTCTCCACAATGTAACCTGTGATTGGCTTTCCTCCATCAGCAGGTGGCTCCCAGCTGATCAGAGCGCAGTCATGGTAAACTTCCTTCACTGTGGGTTGCTTTGGCGCATCAGGCACCTCTGCAATGGAAACATGTCTAATGGTCAGACACCAATTTGACTATGATCCTACCTGGAGAATGGATTTGTTTATTCAGCATCAGCTTACTGAAGACATCTCGAGCTTTGGTCTCCGCTGACAGGAGTGGGTCACTGATGCCGTACATGTTCTGAGCCATGATCCGGATGATGTACTCACGACCCTCGATCAGCTTTGGCACCTGTTGGCACACAGTGACAAGCAGGGATGTGGTCAATCCCTCCAATCATCTACTGTCCAATTTTCAACATTTAAGCTTCCAGAGTTTTCTGGTAACTTCACTGAAAATGGGTTCTCTCTCTATTCTAGCTGAAACTATTAGAAGGACCTAAACAGAGACATCCACAGAAACTATTCTGATCCTGCAATTTATTTAGTGGACAGCAGGGGGCATCGTTCCAAACATTTTTATTTATTCAATAAAATGTGAACATTTATGATTGATTTGAAGTGAGAAATTAAGTTTGAAACTGCTTAGGGCTGAGCTAAGTTGAGAAAACCAACTGTATTTTGTGATTCTTCGCCTGGTAAAAAGTTTGTACTTATTTACAACTAAAACTAACCAATGCTGCCTTATACAGATGTTTTTCTTCTTTGGTAATGAGCAGAAGGCTTTAATACTGAATCGACTTAAAAAAAAAAGGGTAACAACAAGCTATTAAAGGTTATAGTATTGGTGAAATAATCTTGCATAACAGTAAATAATTTATCCACACTGTCTTTTTTCACATTCATCCAAACCAGAAAATACAGAAAAACCCTATTGTATCTCTGGGTTGTGTATTTTTTTGAAGTATTTTTTCTGCTTAAGAGTTTGGAGACTCAAACTGACCTTGCAGGAGGTTCTGGTGGAGGAAGAGGTGACGGGCATCCACAGGTCTCTGTTGGTGTCTCTCTTCTCGATGATGTAGTTGGAGATGGCGCAGCCGCCGTCATCTAGAGGAGGGTTCCAAGAGATCACCATGTAGTTCCTGTAGACTTCGTTGAACACTACGGGGCCCTCTGGTGGCTGAGGACGGTCTGACAGGAGGAAAGAGTCGCACAAATTAAAGCTAAAGTTTATCTTCAGGTGATACAAGTTTAAACTGTGGCAATAAATATGAGTGATTTTTAGGGTTGCCCAAGTTAAATAGTGTGAGAAAACCACATTTTTGTGTTTATTCAGTCAGTATAACAAAAAAATTGAATACAATGTGATTCTTTGCTAAAATTCCGCATTTGAAAAATTCAACCCTTTGTGTTATGGAAAGACAGTTGGCCCTCTTGATACAAAATACAACTTTTAAGAAAATGACCACTTTTCCGTTAACCGTTAGTAGTTTGTTAAGAGCAATCAACTTTAGAGTCACTCAATAATCAATAACTCTTACTTCTGTTGAATTGGAGAAATCCCTGAATGGAGATTAAAATCTAGCAGAATTGCAGAGGAAGGCAGTAGCCAGGCTAACTAAATTAGCACCTTTCAGGTTTTCAGTTTTTACACATTTTATTATTTTGGGGCAATTGGAGATCTGATCATTGAAGGTTATGTTTCAAACCTGAAGATGGACGCAAGTGTCTCGTTGTGACTCACCAACTACAGTGATGGTGCAGATTCCTGTGCGAGGCCCGGCGGCGTTCTCGACGCTGACGCAGTAGCGGCCGCTGTGTTCTCTCTTGGCCTTGCTGATGTTCAGGCTGAGGTGGCGTGCGGTGCTGTGAAGGTTGATCTCTTCGTCTGATTTAAGCTCTTCGTCGTTCTTCGTCCAGGTGATTGTGGGTGTCGGCTTGCCGCTGTAACGTCCTGACAGCATGCATGGATCTCCCACCTTGACCATCATCGTGTCTCTGAAGTCCAGGTCCAAAGTAGGTGGCTCTGAATTGGGACAAAAGCAGTTTGAAATCTTTCAGAAATTACATGTTTTTATGTGCCATAGCACATGATCAATGTATATGCTTTTAAAAACTGTTGACTTGTCATGTGTATTATAAGACTTTTAGTGGTTCTATTTTTTCCTCTTTGTTTTATGATATTTTTCTGTTTTCTGCTGTATGATCTTTAACTGTTTTCTGAAAATGAGAATTAGTTGTCAATCTCCTCACCTGGTTAAATAAATAAAAGACAATGTTTGTGTGCAACTCACCGAGCTCGTCCTTGCACTGCACAGGTTTGGTGGGGAAGGAGTGCTTGCCCTGCCCCACCTGGTTGACGGCTGAGACTCTGAACTCGTGACTCGAGCCTTCCTTCAGTCCGGTTAGCGTGAACTTCCTGTCCATCAGCTTGTCCTCGCCTCCGACCCGAGTGAAAGTGTCACGGCCCACCATTCGGGACTCAAGGACGTAGGAGGTCACCTCTGCACCACCGTCGTATTTGGGTGGTCTCCAGGCAACAGAGATGGAGTCCTTGGTAACACCTGTGATAATCAGGTCCTCTGGACGCTCTGGGACGGCTGCAGGAGACAGAAATTAGTTTCAGAGCTGCAGATTTTCTGTATTTAGAATTTCCCTGCTTTGGACTTACAGATTGGGTCTTTAATGAGGACCATCTTGTCGATCTCGATGAAAGGTCCCATTCCGATGATGTTCTCAGCTGCGATCCTGAAGAAGTAGCCCTTGCCTTCGATCAGTCCCTGCACCACAGCGTTGTTCCTCGTCACCGTGTAGGACACCGAGGTCCAGCCCATTCGGTCGGACTCTCGTTTCTCGATGATGTAGTTGGTGATGGCCGAGCCGCCGTCGTCTTCGGGGGAGTACCAGGTCAGTTTGCAGGAGTCGGTGGTCAGATTTTCACCAGCGAAGGGAAGACCGACAGGTCCAGGAACATCTTAGGGAAGAGGAGGGACAAAGTTAAATGATGAGGAACTGTCTTTAGAAAGATAAATGAAAAAATTTCTTCCTGAACTTTTCACTCACCGAGAACCTCAACGATGACGGCCTTCTTCCTCTCTCCTCCCTCGTTCTTGGCGCTCAGTGTGTACATGCCCTGATGCTGCCGTTTGCAGTTCTTGATGACCAGAGAGTTAGAGATGCCTGTTGTCTCCACCACGGCCTCTTTGGGCACCTCGGCGTCGTCACGGCACCAGGTGATCTGCGGGGCGGGTTTGCCTGACACGTAGGCGATGATGCGGATAGTGGCTCCGGCGTGGACCACAATCTTCTCCTTCACTGAGGCATCAAGGTCCATCTCAGGAGGAACTGGGGATGGAGATTGTTTTTAATTAAATGTGACCTATTATACTTCCTTGAACAGGTTAGGATAGGGCTTTAGGCCACACAAAACATGTTTATTATATTTATAGACAAGATATTTCTTAGATAGACATTTTAGGTGTTTTAGGGCCTCATATCTCTTTAAGACAAAATAAGCTGCTGCTGGCCAAAACAGCTCAGTTTCCAGACACCAAAAAACATTAACTTGCTACCAAAAATTTCTGTTTCTTTTAAAAGTGCTTGCATATTTTTTAGGAGCAGTTGAGCATGGAAATACAAAAATGTGCAAAATGTGAATTTTACATGATATTTCTCATTTAAAGTTCATATGTCCACACTTTAATGGCTGTTGATCGGTGCCTTACTTGTTCTGTCTTTGACTTCGATCAGCTCAGACACGAGACCTGGGTCTCCCACGCCAGCAGAGTTCACGGCTCGGACTCTGAACTGGTACAGCCCTCCTTCTTTCAGGTCGGTCACAACAAACTTAGTTCCTCTGATCTCTGTGTCCTTTGCCTGCAAAGACACACAAACACATCAAGAGCTGCACTGAGAAAACACAAAATATTACCAGGTATTTTTGGTGCAAATATCTCATTACTTGAAATAAGATAAAACAAGTAACTTTTCAGCAATATATAGGAGCTTGTTGAGAATCAATTATTTCACATAAAACAATAACTTTTTCATCAATGTTAAGGAATTATTGACTTAAACAAGCTCCTATGTTGTGTTGAAGAGTTAATTATGTCTAAGTATATTTGCACTAGAAACTAAACCAAAAATACTTGGAAAGATTTGGTGTTTTTGCAGTTTGGACTTCAGAAGAGACTCTACCTTCGTCCAGCTCTCATCGCTCTCAGGCTCCTTCTCTTCCTCGACTTCGCTCAGCAGCAGCCTCCTCTTAGCTTTCTTCTCCTCTTCCTCCTTGTTTATCTCCTTCAACTCAACAATATAACCTGTCACCTTCGACCCTCCGTCTGTAGAGGGAGGGAGCCACTCCAGCTCCACCGTTGATTTAGTCCAGTCGATCACCTTCGGGTAAGGCGGCCCTGGAGGCTCTACATAAAGAAAATGTAAAGCTTCAGTTTGATGCAACATTATCAGGAGTAAAAACACTCATTGGCAGAAGTGAGAGCATTGTACAAACAAATGATCATCCATCCACAACACACGGCGCTAAACAGTAAAAAAATAATTTAACAAAGTCTTGAGGCAGATCATTTGGCAAGGAATTTGAATAATGGAAGTACAGCCTAATTTATTTAAAAATAAGCTAACAAAGTTGTTCTAAATTGCAGGAAGACCAGGATTATGGAGATCAGAGTAATATGATGACGTACTGATGGGGTCTCTGCAGAGTACAGGGTCAGAGGGCAAGCTAGGCAGGCCGCAGCCGGCGGCGTTGATGGCGATCACCCTGAACTGGTACAGGGAGCCCTCCAGCAGGCCTGTAACGTCCCAGTTGTTGCCCAGTGGGAGCGCACGGATTGGTTCCCGGGTGACACGGGTCCAGCGTTTGGAAGTGGTCTCCTTCTTCTCGACGAAGTAGCCGGTGATGGGGGATCCGCCGTCATATTTGGGCTCATCCCAGTTGACGGTCATGGACTCCAGACAGACTTCAGTAACTGTTGGTTTCTCACACTGACCGGGAACAGCTACAGGAGGACAGGTTGGTCATCAGTCATCAAGAATATTCACAGGAGCATCAAATGTGTTATATTTAAAACCTCTCTAAACTTACTGAAGAGGTTTCTGGCTTTCTCTGGCTCACTGATCACTCCTGGTCCGATTCCAAACTTGTTCTGGGCCATGACTCTGAACTCGTACTCGTGGTTCTCTGTAAGACGTGTCACCACGTAGGCGCACTCTTTCGGGTCGTTGGAGACGTGGACCCAGGTCTTTCTGTTGTCCTCACGCTTCTCAACCACATAGTTGGTGATCTTGGATCCACCATCGTCTGTGGGAGGGTTCCAGGCCAGGCCGATCCTCTCTGCAAACACCTCTGTGAACTTGATCGGTCCCACTGGTGGGCCAGGAGGTCCTGGAAGTCAGAAATAAAAATATATCATTTTTCCATTCAGTTAAATCATCTTAGTTAATGTTTAGCTAAAATGATTAATTTTCTCACCATTTTGCCCAGTGAAAAACATTAAAAATAGTTAATAGTTTTGTGATAAAAATGTCATTAAGAGATAATTTTGTGAATATTTCGGTATCAGGAATTAGCCTTGTTTTGCTTTATGTACAGAAATGATGCTAAAGATCTAATTCGCATATAAAAAGATTTTTAAATTGACTGTTTAATATTAGCCCAACAAAAAAGATTAAAAACAGTTCATAATATTTTAATGATAAAAATGTCAGTTTATCTTAAAAAGATGGTCATTTAGTTAAATTATGGGTAGCAGAAGCAGTTTTACAGAGAAAACCTTCCCATTTATGTTTAAACTTCACCTCCTGTGCTTTAAGTATTTATTTACACATTCAGAATAAATGGCTGGAAGTTTAATTTATGTTCTGTTTAATACTATATGTTTGATAAGAGCTGACTTACAGATCGTTTTGTGAAAATGTGAAGAGCTTGTTTTGCGTTAGCATCGTTAGCAATGAAGCTAACGGTCTAATTAGCATATGAAATGACTAAATTACTAAAATGACTGTTTATCATTAGTAACAGGTAAGGATAACGCTTTGCATGCTTTATGGCACTAACAATTTTATTTGGTGCATTCATTTCACATGAAAAAGAGCTTTTATTTTCTGCTTATATTTTAGTTTCACTCATTGAGCTTTTCAAGCCATAATAATAAATAATTGAAAGCTGTCAAGAAGGACTTAAGTTTCCTGGTTCATGAAAACTTGATTTTGACTCGCTGCTTAATGGTGATAAAACAACACTGTGTATCCAACGCCTATATAACAGTAAACTCACCCAGCACTGCCAGCTTGATGTCCTTGGAGACAGTACCCAGGCTATTACTGGCCGTCAGGCTGTAGAGGGCGCTGTCGTTCCGGCTGGCCTGCTGGATCAACAGTGTGCACTTGTCTGGGGTCACCAGTTTGTTGATGTGCTGGTCATACTGGACAGCAGCCTTTTCCTCGGGTTTGGCCAGGCTGGCCTTGTGCCAGGTCAGCGTTGGGAAGGGACAGCCGCTGATCCTCGCCACGATGCTGACGTCGCAGCCCTCCTCGCCCTCCATGGCTTCACGCAGCTCAATGGTGGGAGGACCTGCAGAAAAACAACAAACATAAGAAATTAACCATTGGCTAAATATAAAACCCAGATAGTTATAGACATGTTTCCAAGGAAAACAATAGGAAATGATTGAGGTAGTTGTCACTCACATGTCTGATCCTTGATGACCAGAGGTCCAACGGTGGCAGAAGGTCGGCTGGGTCCAGCTGCATTCACAGCTTTTACTCTGAATTCATATTCTCCTCCCTGCAGGTCAAGTTTGATTTAATTTATTTAGGATGATTCATGACAGTGTCAAGAAACACAACAATATATTACTATGCAAATCACATAACAGAACACAGTACATGTAGTTCTATTAAAAGAAGCAAAGACGAAAAAACAGAAACATAAATCTAAAAACAAAATATAAGACACTCGATGTTAAGCAGTGGAAGACATTATCAAACAGTTCATGACTGGTTTGTCTTCAACCAATTTTTAGAAATTGCAATTTTTACACTGATGCAAACTAATAGTCCATCCCATGAACATGCACCTCTGATAGATGCCTCCTTCTGGCTAAACTGTGTTTTGCACCTCAGTGTGTTTGTATCTTACTATCCCATTATCACCTAATGGTGGTGGGACAAGCTTTTTAAAAACCTTAAGAATAAGACAGACGTGTTGTATAACAGTACGTTATATGAGGGAAATAAATTACTGCATGCTTATAAATTCTAGCTCACTGTGTTTTGAGAAAAGATTGTACATAACAGAAGTTTCCTAAATTGAATTTGATGACGTTTGAAGAAAACTGGTCTTCACTGTATTGTATTGACGAACTACAATTGCTGAGTGCTGTATCTACAGGCAAGAGGTAGTAAACTGACCTCCTTCAGATCCTCCACAATGAAGGTGAGCTCCTCCACATCCCTCTTGTTGCACTGCTTCCAGGTCTCCTTCTCCTTGCCGCTGGTGTCCCAGCTCAGACGCTCGATGATGTAATGTTTTACAGGTGAGCCGCCGTTGTTCTTTGGAGGCTCCCAGCTCAGAGTGACGGTGTTCTTTGTGACTAGGTTTACCTTCAGCTTGGTTGGGGGGTCAGGTGGGTCTGAGGAGGTGGCAAAAGAACAATAAACTTTGTAGACACTATTCTGGAAATATAGTGTTGTATGTGTGCAGCTGGAAAAGTGGGATTGTCCTTACAGATGGGATCTCTGGCTCTGATGGGTTCGGTTGTCTCGGTAAAAGGACCAAATCCCAGTCTGTTTTCTGCTCGAACCCTGAACAGGTAATCCTGACCCTCAAGCAGGCCTGGAACCACAAAGGCCTGGCTAGCACAAGCGGCATTCACCTGGGAGTAAAACAAATAGGCCAAAGTTATCATTCAAGCACAGGAAACATGAAGATGACGAGGCAGAAAATCAACCCACTGCCTTTTTACCTTGGTCCAGGCCTTGTCAATCACAGACTTCTTCTCAATGAAGTAGCTCTTGATCCTCTCTCCTCCGTCAGTGTCAGGGAGCTTCCAGATCAGCCTCATGGTGGAGCGAGTTACATCTGTGACCTTCAGGTCCTTTGGAGGTCCAGGAACATCTTCAAACAAAACCAAAAGCAAAGTCAGACGTCCATAAACATAAAATGAACAATTTCTACAAACCATAAACTCAGGTTAATTCAGACAGAACGTTTCTGCTGATTAAAGGTCCATACCGACGACAATGACTCTGACGTTGACATGTTTCTGTCCAGACTTGTTCTTGGCTGTGATGGTGTAACGTCCAGAATGGCTCCTCAAGCTCACAGGGATGTTCACGATTGACGTAGTGTCTGTGGACTCAACCTGGAAACAGTCATAAGCATTTTAATACAAACTCTTATAGGTCTGGATTTGATATGCTTCCTTTCTGAGCCTCGCACACCAAAGAACAATCAACTGTCCTTACCTGAGCCTCAACAGGGATTGTGTGCAGTTTATTCTTTTTCTCGCTCTTGGCTTTGCCTTCGTAGTCCCATGTAACCTTGGGAGCAGGCCGGCCCTTAATGGTTGCAGGAATCCTGATTGGATCTCCAGCACGAATGTTGACTAGCTCCTCAGCCATGACATCAATTGTAATGACAGGAGGAACTGTCATAAAGAGAATACATCAACAGAAGGTCAGAGACAAGTAAACTGGTATCTGTTTGCTGTTTTGACAGTTCAAGGTTCAACATACGTTGGACATCCTCTATCAGAACTTCGCTGGTGCGCGGGCTGGGGTCAGACTCGCCGATGTCGTTGACAGCGATGATCCTGAAGCGGTAGCGTTTCAACTCACGGAGACTGGGCACGGTGAACTCTGTGGTGGGGTGCAGGCTGTCAATGTCGTTGATCTTGTGCCACTCTGACGAGCCCTCATCCTGAATCTGGATAATGTAGCCCTTAATGGGGCTTCCTCCGTCATTCTCCGGTGGCTTCCAGGACAGCATGACGCTGTGCTTCGTCTTGTCAGCAACCTCAGGAGCAGCGGGCATGCTTGGAGGAGCTGGGAGATGAGAAGAAGTTTGGATTTTTGAATAAACATTTATTTATTAGCTTCGGAAAATGTTCCTGGTGTGATGAACTCACTGATTGGATCAACTGCAAAGGCAGAGTCAGACGGCCCACTGAATGGTCCAGTTCCAGCTGAATTGGAGGCAGCAACCCTGAACTCGTACTCAGTTCCTTCAAACAGTCGAGTCACCTGATTGAAATAGTAATGAATGTGTTTAGTGTTTTTGAAGTTTCATCTATTAAAGTGACCACAATAAAATACCTTTAAGCAACAAACCAACCCCAGGAAGCTCACCTGATACTCCCAACCTTTCGTGCCTCTTTTAGTGACCGGCACCTTGTTAACTTTGGCCCAATAGTCCGTTCCTTTCTCTCTTTTCTCCAGCCAGTAGCCAGTGATCATTGAGCCTCCAGTCTCTCTAGGAGGCTCCCATGTTAGTGTCATGGAGGTCTTGGAGTATTCTGCAATAGTTGGTTTTTGTGGTGGGCCAGGAAGACCAAATGGATCTGTGATAAGGACTTCCTCCGTTGTACATGGGTCAGATATGCCGTACTTGTTTTCGGCTCTGACTTGGAACAGATAGGTCTTGTTGGTCTCCAACTCCCACACCTATAAAAGGAAGAGCGTTAGCCCTCCACTTACAGTCACAAGCGCATATCATTAATGCTTTTGTTGTGACATACCCCTAATTTCCTTTCAATTACGGCATTGTTGACCACTTCCCACTGCGGCTCAGGTGGAGCCTCTTCTCCCTCTTCTGGCTCAGGCTGGTCTTTACGCACTTCCTTCCTCTGAATAATGTAGTTGGTCAGCTCGCTTCCACCATTATCAACTGGTGGGTCCCAGTTTAAGTAGCAAGACTCGGCCCTGATGTTTGACACAGCCAGATTCCTGGGTGGTGTTGGTCGGTCTGAGGAGAAAACAAGCAGAAAGTCAAAACACTAATCTTAATTAACTTTTTAATTTCTTTAGCAGCATGTTCCCCGCATGTTGCCCACTCACCAAGCACCATGACATAGACGGTGTGTTTGGCGGAGCCCATGTTGTTGGATGCTGACACAGTGTAGCTGCCGCGGTCCCTCCTGTTGGCAGCTGGGATGGATAGTTTGGTCTTGGCATTCAACCTTCCAGTCACCTCTGTTTCCAGAAGCAGTGTCTCTGTCGGCTTGTCGATCAGCACGTCGTCCTTGGACCACTCGATGTTTGGGATGGGGAGTCCAATGATTTCGGCAGGAATTTCAATAGGCTCACCCTTCTTCACAGTAATGCAGTCAGCAGTAAAATGCTTCAGCATGTGGACCTCAGGACCAACTGACAGATTGGGAGAGACACCAAAATTCAGGACATGAGGAAAAACATTACCAGCATACCTACCGGTTTGACTTTGCTTATATAAATATTTCTATGAATACAATGGTGCAATGGAAGTTTTAACGAAATGTGGTCTCACCTTCATCATCTTGAATTACTACAGTCAGTGGAATGGACGGCTCACTCTCTCCAATGAGATTTGCACACTTGATTCTGAACTCATACATCCAAGCCTCCTCCAGGCCTTCAACAGTGAGAGTCATATTGGGGCAGATCTCTGTGTTGCAGGGCTCAAAGGCCTGTTGGTCCTGCCTCTTCTTCTCTACGAAGTACCCTATAATTGGGCTGCCACCATCACTGCGCGGTGGCTTCCAGGCCAGAGTGATGGAGTTTTTGGTCCTCTCTGTGTAGTGGAACTTCTCAGGGTATGATGGTGGACCTGCGCAGTCATCAAACCCAGTTATGTTTCAGTTAAAAACTCAACTCTGAATTCTTTCTGTCCTGGCGATAAAAAGATTTTGAACTTACCCTGTGGATCCACAGCTTTGATGGGTCCCAGCTCAACAGGAACACCCAAACCGTACTTGTTCTTGGCGGTGACACGGAAGAAGTACTCCTGTCCCTCCATGATTCCTACACACTCGCACTTGGACGAAGGAGTTTCAACAGGCTGCCTCCATGTGTGCATCTTAGCATCCCTTCGTTCCACAAGAAAGCCTGTCAGATCGCTGCCTCCGTCATCTTCTGGGTCATCCCAGTTCAGGAAAATCATCTTACGAGTAACAACGACTGGCTTCAAGTCCTTGACAGGACCAGGGACATCTAAAACATTAAATAAAACAAGGCATTAATGTAAAAGTACTGGTAATAATATTATGTTCTTGCAGGTTTGCTGGACTTTTAGTTACCCATCACTTCCACTCTGGTTGATGCAGACTTGGAGCCACTGGGGTTGCAGGCAGAGATCTGGTATTTTCCACAGTCTTGCCTCTGGACATTCTTGATTGAGACAACACTGTCGTTGCCCTCACTAAGGATCTCAACACGGTCTTTATCTGGTTTGCCATCATCCTTTGTCCAGGTGATGGACGGATAGGGTTTACCAGTGACTGTAGCAGGAACACGCAGCGTCTCTCCAGCTCTGATGATTATACCATTCTTGATGGCAAGGTCCATGTCAATTACTGGGACCTCTGTGGAGTGCAACAAGGAAAGGTTAGAATGCTGAAAATACAAATGGTCCAAAAGTAACTAGAAGTTCTCGTTTTAGGCAGACCTGCTGGGTTCCGGACAAAAACAGCGTCTGTGAAACCAGGGGTTCCTTCTCCTGCAGCATTGCAGGCGATGACTCTGACTGTGTACTTCGCTCCCTCACGAACTCCATAGACAGTGAAGTTACGTTGCTTCCAGGCACGTTCTGTTGATCTAGACCAGTCCTTGGTACCAGCCATTGCCTGAGGAACAGACAACCAGTCTAGTCTCAGTTGGGGGTTTTCAGATGATTTACCAGAAAACATGGTATATTCCTGAGCAAAACCATAAACTAAATCTTCTGACCTTATCCACATGGTATCCCAGAATCTCTCCTCCACCATTGTCGGCAGGAGGATCCCACTCTACTTCGATGGAGTGGTCAGTGGTTGCCACCACTCTGGCAATGGGAGGTCCAGGTGGCACTACAAGGTTAGAAGAAATGCCATAAGTTGATTAAAATATCATCTGACTAGCATCTTCTGGTGTGAAGATTTAGATTAGTTTACATACAGATTGGAGCCTGTGCTGTTTTAGGCTCAGAGGGAGGACTGAACTTTCCAGGGCCGGCCTGGTTTTCAGCCGCCACCCTGAAGATGTAAGTGAGTCCCTCCAGGAGACCTTCAACGTTCAGCTCCGTGTCTGGGACGATGTCCCTGGAGATCAGCACAGCAGGAAGGATTGTTTTCATGAGCTTGGAGACGTGCCTCTGTTTGAAATGAGAATCAGATTTCCTCACCTGTTGACACGTGCCCAGTGGGAGCTGTTGATCTCCCTGCGCTCCACCCAGTATCCCAGAATGGGGCTGCCATTGTCCTTTGGTACCTCCCAAGTGACCAGCATGCTGTTGGCTGTGACGTCATCAATCTGTGGCTTATCTGGAGCCTCAGGAGGTTCTGAGGAAAATGTAAAAAAAGTCTTAGTTTTTTTCTACTACTTGTACAGACAAAGCTACTGATAATATTCCCTTATATGTGCATACCGAAAGGATTCTTAGCGATGAGAGGTTTGGAGACGCAGGGTGGACCAGGGCCAAACTTGTTTTCAGCTATGACCCTGAATATATACTCCTTCTTCTCGATGAGTTTGGGCACCAGGTAGCGGCAGCCTCTGAGTGTGCTGGTAACACAACTCCAGCCGAACTCCAGCTTGGAGTTGTCCTTCTTCTCCAGGGTGTAGTTGAGGATCTCACTGCCGCCGTCATCCAGAGGAGGATCCCACTTGCAAATGACTGAGTTCTTCCTCACTTCCTCAAATCTAAAGTTCACAGGAGGACCAGGAGTATCTGCAAGCACAATAGATAAGCTCTTATAGTGTGACCACTCAACTGACTGTCCAAATGTGCGATAACATCAGTGTTCCCTTACCGAGCACGTTGACCTCGCAGGTTGCTGAGGCAATGCCGTGGTCGTTCTCCACCTTCACCATGTAGACCCCATGATCTGGGCGGACTGACTCATTAATGACGATGGAGGACACGCCCCTGTGGCTGTTATTGATGGTCAGACGTTCATTTATGGTGGGATAGTCAGGCTCCTCCACCACTGGCTCAGCAGCTTCTTCCTCTGGCTTCTTCTCCTCCTCTGGCTTCTTCTCCTCTCCTTCTTTCTTTTCCTCTCCCTCCTTCTTCTCCTCTTTAGCCTCTGCTTCTCCCTCTGGCTTTTTCTCCTCTTCCTTCTTCTCCTCTCCCTCTTTCTTCTCCTCTCCCTCTTTCTTCTCCTCTCCCTCTTTCTTCTCCTCTCCCTCTTTCTTCTCTGGCTTCTTCTTCAGGGGTTTCTCAGGTCTCTTGTGGAGCGGTTCAGGCTGGATCACCTGGTTGTTCCAGTACCAGGTGATCTGAGGGTACGGCGAGCCGGAAATATTGGCGTCCAGGCAGATCTCGCAGCCTCGCTTCACGCTGAGGCCGGACTGCAGGCTACCACTGAGGAAAACCTTTGGAGGATCTGAAACACAAAGTAAAATTAACTTAAACTTGGCTCTAAAACCCAACAGTGGAACGACAGAAGAGGAAAGTGGTACTCAGCAGAACATTGTTGAGTTTTTTCCTTCCCCTTACCAACAGCATCAGAGGCTTTAACGAACAATGTGTTGCGTGACGGATCACTGATGCCAGCAGCGTTTTCAGCTTTGACTCTGAACATGTAGTTCTTGCCCTCTGTTAGTCCTCTGACTGTGTAGGACAGGACAGGAACCAGGAAGTCATTGCACCTCTCCCACTTGTCCTCGCCCTTCTGCTGCCTCTCCAGAATGTAGCCCATAATTTTGGCGCCGCCATCATACATAGGAGGCTTCCAGGTCAGGGTTATAGTGCTGGAAGTGGGGTTGTGGGTTTCCACATCCACTGGCGCGTCAGGAGCATCTGGGTCAAGTTAAATTATTAACAGGACATTATTTTGACCACGAAATAGGGAACAAAGTTGTAATATTACCAAAATAAAGTCATAGTTACTAAAATAAAGTGGTAGTATTACCAAAATAGTCAAAATAATAGAAAAACAAAGTTCTAAAAATATGAGAACAAAGTCGTAATATTACTATGACAAAATCGCAATAAAACAAGAATAAAGTTCTAATATTATAAGAACAAAGGCATAAAAATACAAGAATTAATTTCTATTATTACAAAACTGAAACCATAGTGTAACAAGAATAAAGTCGTAAAAATACGAGAATACACATAAAATAAGATTAAAGTTGTAATATCAGAATAAAGTAATCAAAATTAAGATAATGAAGTAGTAATTTTATTAGAACAGTCAACTTTTTTTCTTGTAATATGCAAGAAATTAAAGTTATCATTTTATTTTCATAAAACTATGACTTTATTGTGCAATTAAATAGTTTTTCTCTTTGCTTGGCCGTAATTCTCCGTTGCATCAGCTAGCATCAGCTAGCATTATTTCAATACACAAAAACCATGAGCAGATTGAGACATACAGCCTACAATAAGTCAATTTTCATGAATAGTATCACAAAGTAAACTATTTTTCATACGTTTTTGGTCCTCTGCAATGACAGGGTTGCGCAGTTCGATGAACTCTCCTCCTCCAATCTTGTTGACGGCCTGGACTCTGAAGTAGTACTCTCCGTTGGGGATGAGGTCTTTCACCGTCCAGCTCACCTTGTTCTCTCCAGACATCATGTTGACGTAGGTCCTTCTACCAGCCTCACGCCGCTGCAGCCACATGAGCACCATCAGTTTGAGGTATTAAAACTATCAGAAACTTTTTTATTTTAAAGCTGAAAATGAAACGGACCTGAAGGACGTAGTGAAGAATCGGGCTGCCGCCGTCATAGTCTGGAGGATCCCAGGAAACTTTACATGAGCTCTTTGTGATTTCTGATGCAACAATCTCTTTGCAGGGACCAGGAAGACCTGAAGACACAGAGACATGTTGAAGAACTGTTTGTAAGCATTAGAGATGAATGTGTTTTAATGACAGATAAATGGAATGCATGTGATTACCGATCACTTTCACGTTAATGGTTGCACTGGCACTTCCCAGTTTGTTCTCCAGAGTCACTTTATAAACTCCAGCGTCGGGGTGAAGGCTGCTGTCAATCTCCAGGTGACAGGAAGTGTACTCCTTCCTGCTCCGACAAACAAATCAGCCAGAAACAATCAGAATGAGGAGTTATATACATTTCTTTGTGTTTAATCTTTAAGCTCTCAGTCAGGGTTCACACATTTTCCCACGATAAAATTCAAACATTTTTCAAGCACTTTCATTTTCAAACGTTTCCAGCACCACACTTTGGAGATAAAAAGTCATTAAGCTATTAGGAGTAATAAATATTCATTACATTGAAACAATCCAAACAAATGTTAAAGTAAATTATTTTGCTGCTCAAATGAAATGCCTAAACATGATAAAAAAAAAGTTATAAAATAATCTCTAAATAAATTTTCTCACAAAGTTTTCTGGAATTTAGCGAATGGAAATAATTTAGGTAAATCTAACTAACTTAAAATACGAAAGGTTTAGTCAGATTTAACTTCACAGTGAGAAAAGAGGTGTATTTTTATTAGGTGTTTGAAAATATCTGGTTTCAACTGCACATAATATTTTCAAAATTTAGGCTTTTAATCAAGTGCTAAATTGCACTTTATTACAAAACTGTGCAATTTGAATATCAAGAACTTTCAAGGACTTTATACCTTGAAAACACCTTACTGGACCTCAAGCATTTTCAAGGATTTCAAGCACCAGTACGGACCCTGCTGGTCTGTTGGTTGTGTCTGGACCTTAAACTGTTAGTCGTTGTTCTGACCTGAACAGGAGACGCTCATCAGCCTTCAGCTCCTTGCCGTCTTTGTGCCAGGTGATTTTGGGAGACGGGACGGCTCTGAAGGGAACTGGGATGTGGAGCTTCTCTGTTTCCACCACAACGAGGTCCAGAGTCTGGAACTCCAGTGTTGGGTTACCTGGGACCACGACGAAGAGGAGGATGTTTAATCATGCTTTGGGAGTTTCTATGTTTGCTTAGGAAACAGATGTGGTGTGCTTACAGTCAGAGTCTTTGGCAAAGACATTTTCTGAGATGTCGGAGGGCTCACTCTCTCCTACAGAATTGATGGCCCTCACTCTCAGTATGTACTCCTTCTCAGGGATGACGCCCTCCTCCACTCGGTACTTCAGCTCCTTCACTGGACGGGAGTTGACCCTCATCCACTTCTCGGTTCCGGCCTCGCACATCTCGATGTGATAGCCGCGGATCTGGGAGCCGCCGTCCTGCTGCGGAGGCTTCCAGGCGATGGACAGGAAGTCCCTGCTGGCTCCGGTTACATGCAGCTCGATGGGAGGAGATGGGATTCCTGAAGATAACAAGAAACAGGCTCAGAGCTCAGAACTGACCCTTCAGAGACACATAAAGACAGTTACAAAGTTGGCCTTCTATCACCTGAAGAACATTTCCACTATTAAAGAACTGATGTCCCAGCAAAATGTAGAGAAACTCATCCATGTATTTATCTTCAGTCGCATTGACAAATTGATCAACATATTTGTATATCGATGATTTTGATGATGGCCCGTGACAAAATGTAACCCCTGTTACTTGTTTCTCAACCGGTGACTGTATGATGTTTCTATGATATAAAGCACTCTGAGCTGCCTTATTGCTAAAATGTGCTATAGAAATAAATTTGATTGATTGATTGTGGACTCCAACACATTGGACTCAGGCTGACCTGTTGGATCTTCAATGGTCAGGATCTCGGTAGGTTCACATGGGTGTCCGGCTCCGGCCTCATTCTCAGCCCGGACCTGTAACTGGACTTCTGTTCCCTCAATAACATCCGTTACCCGGTATTTACAGTCTGGACCAGAAGTCTTTCCACATTTCACCCAGCGAGTCCCAAGCTTCTCCTTCTTCTCAATAGAATACCTGGATGGAGCAAATGCCAGAAGATGAACATAATGGGAACAGCATTGAACAGCACTACAGCCTAAATGAGGGCGAGTGAAGAAATATCACCTGAGTATGGGTCTACCGCCGTCGTTTTTAGGTGCCTCCCACTCCAGGTCCACATACTTTTTGGTCACGGAGTAGACGGTGAGTGCATAGGGCGGCCCAGGAGTAGCTGCAGCACAAACATGTTTTATTTTCAACCACACAAGATATTTTATGTAGCTATGCTTCCATTACAAAAGCGTGCAAAATTTTGTTGATATTCCGCTAATGTAAAAAAAATACAAAATTTTGAAATTGCAGTATTTCCAAATAATAATAAATATATCAAAAGAGTTTCTAATGGAAATGTTTCCTGATCTGCCACTTACTGAAAGTGTCCTTGGCCAACACGGAGTCCTCCAGCTCGCAGAACGGGCTGACACCCACGGCGTTCTCTGCGGCGACTCTGAACACGTACAGCGCTCCGTCGTTGAGCGGCGTCACGGTGGTCTTCAGCTCCTTCACGGTGGTGTCCACGGCCTGCCAGCCTTTACGCCTGACGTCGCGCTTCTCCACGACGTAGTTGGTGATGCGAGATCCTCCGTCACGCTCCGGAGCCGTCCACTTCAAGTCAGCGCTGCTCCGGCTGATACTCACCACCTCCAACCATCGAGGAGCCGATGGAGGATCTGAGGAGGATGAAACAGAAACGTCTTCAGTTTCATTTACTCAGATGATTATCTACAACGCTGTTTCTATAGATCCATCTTCAAGTTGGGGTTATGATGTTATTCTTACTTAATACTGTAGAACGTACAAATTAACAACACAAAGCCACAAATTGAAATTGTAAAATGATTAGTCCTAGGATCTAAATTATATCTACTTTATTTAAATGATATTTTTACAGCATCCCGTTTTTTTAATTGTGTAACATTTAAAAACAATACCAATTTTTTTTATGAATACGGACGAACTAATACAAACAGCAGGCAAAGAGCTAAGCTGAGTTAAAAAACAAACAGTGGTTTTATTATAAGTTTACTAAATTTATAGTATTTTCTGATAAACAGATATACAATAATGTAAAGGTACATGTAAATGAAGTTGAAATCGATTGTGTTTATGAGAAATATTTTGGGATCATTCTAGAAAACAAACTTAGATGAAAGCCTCATATTGAGTATATTGGAAAGAAAATTGCAAAAACTATTGGAATATGGTTGAAAATAAAAGATTTAACAAATGTAAACGGCTGACGTGTTAAATACTCTGAGGCTATGAATAGGGTAGGTAAGTAAAAGCCTCGGCTTCAGTTTGTAAGTTATTAGTTTGTAATGTAGCATTTTGTTTTGTTTTTTGTAAGTTGTTAATTTACCAAACTAAAATAAAATGAATCTGAATGTTTGGAAATGCCCTTGTATTATCTGGGATTATCTGGTATCTCCTGAACATTTTGTTCCTTACATTAACTTAAAGGTATTTGCTCTTTCTGAGTGTTAGTTTTTCTTACTCAGCCTCTCCTTGCACAGCACCGGGTCGCTGGGCTCGCTGGGTTCGCTCTCCCCGGCCACGTTAATGGCTCTCACTCTGAACGAATACTCCTGCTTCTCCATCAGGCCCTTCAGGAAGAACTCCAGGAGGCTGATGTTCTCTGCCACACGGATCCAGTCCGTGGTTCCGCTCTTCAACATCTCGATGACGTAGCTGTCGATTTTGGCCCCGCCGTCGTGCTCGGGTTTGGTCCAAGTCAGGAAGCAGGAAGTCTTGGCTACATCCTTCACTGTGGGTTTACCAGGAGGCCAAGGAGGATCTGGAAAAAGAGCCAACATGAAGGATTTAATTTACTTTATAACTTTAAATGATACAACAACCTGTTTCAGATTAAAAACATGTGGTACCAATAGGGTCTTTGATAAGGATTGGATCTGTCTCTTTGCTGGGTTTTCCAGTTCCAGCCAGATTTTCAGCCAGGACTCTGAACTTGTACTTCTTCCTTGTGGGAAGACCTTTCACTCTGCAGGAAAACAGGACGTCGTCAGTAAAATCCCCACCAAAGACGCTCCTGACCAGACACTGAGCTGGCCTGACCTGTAGTTGGTGTCTTTGATGGGCAGCTTGTTGCATCGTATCCACTTGTCATGGTCCGGTTCGTATCTCTCCACCCAGTAGCCTGTGATGGGGCTGCCTCCATCCTCATCCGGCTCGTACCAGTTCAGGGTCACGGCGTCTTTGGCGATGTCTGAAGGCTCCAGTTTGTAGGGAGCTCCAGGGGTGTCTGGGCCAAACAACAGAATCATATTAGACCTCGCAGAACTTTAGCAGAGCTTTTAATTAACTTAAAGGTAACCCACTATGTTTCCATGAACAGATTAGGATAGATCTATGGGCTAAACAAAACATGTTAATTGCACGTTTTGGACAAAATCATTCTTGAGATTTTAGTCTGGTCAGTTCTGCTTATTTTGAGCTCCTTTCAGACTGAGCAGCTTTTGGGCTTCTGTCACTTTTAATCCAAATGCTGACCATGCCCCTCAACTCAACGTTTACATTCATATGTGAAAATGGCTGCAAACAGATGTACGACTATACAACTGTACATCTTAGAAAAGCAGAAGTGGAGCCTCCTGCACAATCACCAAGAATGCAGCAGTGGTAAGTCAACAACAAAACCCTTGTATTTTCCAGCAGCCATTGTAAAGCACATAACAGCGGTAAAACCAGCTGACCAAAAGGTCTGGAGCTCATTTTGGGTTGCTAGGTGACGGGCGGAACTCTGCTGGGGTTGTTAGGTAACGAGCTGGGTTAGGAAAGTAAGGGTTACAATGTTACAATCCTGATGATTTGTAACTTACATTCAGAAGGTTTATGAAACGGCTCATTTTATGAAACTTATTGCTAAAAAATGTCTTTTTTAAGCACTTTTGCTGTTTTTAGAAGCAGTATAGACCCAAATAAAAGTACAAAAATGTGCAAAATGTGGATTTTTAAGAGTGTTTGCAGGGTCTAACTTAGCTGAAGAAACTTTGTGAAAATGTATTGTTTTTATTTATAAAGCCTAACTACTTGATGTCGGAGTCGGATCACCTACCAAACGGATATCTGGCGATGATGGGCAGGTGTTCAGCTGGTGGACCGACACCGAACTGGTTCTCAGCAAAGGTTCTGAAGATGTACTCCTTGAACTTGACCAGGCCGACTGCCTTGTATGTGGTCTGTTTGACGGTGGAGGACAGCCGGTGCCAGATCTCGCTGTCGGCAGCTCGGCGCTCCACGATGTAGTTGGTAACTCTGGAGCCGCCGTCGTCGCGTGGCGGGTTCCAGGCCAGGAGGCAGGTTTCGTTGGTGATCTCAGAAATGTCGAAGGCAGCAGGAGGACCAGGTTTGTCTGTTTTACATCAGAAATACTGATTTAATTACAACTTAAACTGAGATAGACATTGTATTTCAGGGTTGCCAGCTCTTCTCACCAAGGATGTTGACATCCACAGTGGCGGTGGCGCGGCCGCTGCTGTTGGTCGCCTCGATGATGTAGGTGGAGCTGTCGTCTCTCTTGGTCTTAGCAATGGTGACGGTGGAGTGTCCCGGCTTGGTGTCGATGGACACCCTGTCGTCTGGCTTCAGAACCAGGTCGGCCTTGGTCCACTTCACTCGGGGTTCAGGCTTTCCCTTCACTTCGGCTGGGAGTTCGATTTTGCTGCCAGCCTTGGCCGTCAGACCGGCCAGAAGCTTGGCATCAAGCTGGATCTCTGGAGCCTCTGAGGATGGAATAACGATAAAAACTCATCAGAAACTTTTCATTATATCTTAAGCATTTTGCTTTTTTCTTAGACTGTGTGTCACTAGGCCTGTCACAATAAATTTTGGTTGATAAATCTGTCCAAGAAATTATTGTAATAAATTATAATATTGTCATTTTTGAGACCATTTTAAACTAATCTTTATTGTTTTTAGAAAAACTAATCTTTCTAAACAGTGGCTTTTCAATGATAAGTGGAGCATCTATTTAATGATTGTTGTCCAACTGGAAATTATTGAGGTTATTTTAATCTATCATGCAATTTACAGTCCTTTGTTTCACAGAAATAATGGACGCATAAACACAAATAATGCTCTGGAAAAACATTCCTATTTCTATCAGCTTCTCTAGGATTCACAAAACGAAGTGTGATTTATGTCATTAAACTGCAAATTGCAACTGCATTTTAATATATTTGCTAGATATTTATTACTGCTTTTATTGAACAAATTGGAATTCATCATGACAAAGTTACCATGATAAGAAATTTATCACGATAAATGATAATACAGTAAATGCCACCCTGCACTGATCTTTATCAGTCCATGTTTTTACCTATCGGATCAACGGCCTGGATCTCGTCTGTGGGCTTGCAGGGCCGGCTGGCTCCAAGTCGGTTCAGAGCTCGGACTCTGTAGGCGTACCACTCGCCCTCGATCAGACCGGTCACCTGGCACTTCAGCTCCGGCACCATGTCTCCGCAGGGCTCCCACTTGTCTGTGCCTCTCTGGCAGCGCTCCACGTTGTAGCCTCGGATGCCGGTGCCACCGTCATATTTTGGCGGCTCCCAGATGAGGAAGATGCCACTGGCTGACTTGTCTCTCCACTTCAGGTTCTCTGGTGGGTCTGGCACAGCTGGAGAGAGGGAAAAGTGTATGAGTTAGAAAGTTAGAAGAAGATCAAAAGGCTTGGAGATGTGGATCGAAATAGTCGACGTATATTTGTGTAGTAATTTTGATAATAGTGTTTGACTACATGCCATGCTTATTGCTTGTTTTATTTTTGGTGATTATGATGTTTTTATGATGTGAAGTATTTGCTGATATGTGCTATGCAAATAAAGTTGACTTGTTTTTCTAAGATGTAGATATTAGCCAAAATAGCATCTAATCTAATTCATGTCTTTAAAGGTTTAAATGTTAATTGTGCAGTTAGTCTGACTTACTGGCTGGGGAAGAGACGTTGACGGGCTCATCGATGTAGGCCGGCTCTCCTGGGCCGCACTTGTTGCAGGCGGTGACTCTGAACAGATACTCCTTCCCTTCAACCACGTCGGTGACGGTGAACTCCAGATCCTGGATCCCTGTTACAACCTGAAACAGTTTGATTCTGTTACCAGCAAGGCCACAGATCATCTCACTTCTGATTTATTCCTTATCCCGGTTACATGACGATGATTAAATCCAGACACTGTTGTCGTACCTTCACCCAGGTCTTGCGGGACAGGTCCCGTTTTTCCACCTGATAGCCGGTTAGAGGACTTCCTCCATCGTGTTCTGGAGCCTCCCAGCTAAGATGGACGTGCTGCCGGGTCACCTCTAGGACCTTGAAGTCCTTGGGAGCGCTGGGTGCAGCTGGAAACAAAAACACAATGAGTTAAAACAACGATTAAAATCCATTTTCCCCCCAGATTTTCAGTATTTTTCCGTACCGATGACGTTGACTTCGATATCTCCAGACACAGAGGTGACGTCGTTCTCCAGGTGGAGGGTGTAGATGCCTTTGTCTGGCCGGACGCTCGGCGTGATCATAAGCTCTGTGAAAGTGGACTTGGTCATCAGGGAGACGCGTTCGTCTGCGGTCGTCACCTCCTTCTCTCCGAAGGTCCACTTGGCGACGGGGGTTGGGTATCCGGCGATGGGAACTCTGATGGTGAGAGGCTGAGGGACGATCACTTCCAGGCCGTCTTTGAAAGCACTCAGGTCAAAGGATGGAGCAACTGGGGAGGCATGATGAGAACAAAGACCTTATTATAACACCTCATTGTCTCTTACATTAGTGAAAAACTCATTTTTCATTTTTTGGAGTCACTGCTAATTCGACAAATGTCACGACTCTCACAATGTGGGTCGTCTGCCAGCAGAGGTCCGATGACGTTTGACGGTTCAGAAACTCCAGCAGCATTTTCAGCAAACACTCTGTAGTTGTACTTGGTTCCATATTTCAGGCCAGACACCTGAAAACATACAAAGATGTTAGAAAGTGAACAGAAATCTGTGATCCTCAGTAAGAGGAATATAGATTTAAAGCAGCAAGAGATCTTAAGAAACTTTAAATGCTTTCAAGTTGTAGCGCTGCCATACGTATGAGGGGCATTGTAGATAGAAAAAAAGGAATACATTTTGTTAAAGAATTCTGAAATTTTGGGATTCATCTCAGAAATTTTCTAGAAAAAACTTGAAAAAGTCAAAAATTCAAATTTGAATTTGAAAGGGTAAAAATTTACAACTTTTTGAAATTTTTTGAATTTGAAAGGTCAAACATTTCTGATGTCCTATTCTTTGATGTTGAAACCAATAAAGAATATGATATATAACACAAAATATGGTGAATTTGATGAAATAAGGTGTTTGGTATGTCTCTACCAAGATGCAAATTAAAAACTTTAAAATGGAGGAAGGTGTTACTTTTGATTCATTAAAAAAATGGGACAAGTAATTATTTGAGCTACAAATCACCGATTAGATCCAGTCAACTGAAAACTGGTTGACAACAATCTGACTGACTGACTTCTAGTTAGAACGACGTGTTACAGACAGAAAACGGGCCATCTGGGTGTCTGGGTGTCTGTCATCCTGCACCTTGTAGAAGAGGTCTGGGCAGAGGCGGGCGTTGCAGCGGAGCCACTTGTCGGTTCCCTCCTCGCAGCGTTCGATGATGTAGCCGGTGATGATGCTGCCGCCGTTTTTCAGAGGCGTCTCCCAGGTGAGCTGCACTGAGCTCTTGTTCTGGTCCTGCCAGGTCAGGTTCTGAGGTGGACTGGGACGTTCTGCAGAGAGGAAAAAAAAATAACTTCAGACTGAGACTGGGATGATAATTTTGTACTAAACATAATTTACTCTCCAGTCCTCACCGATTGGATCCATGATCTTAACAGGTCGTGACGCGGCGCTGGGTTTGCCCTCGCCAGCTTTGTTCTCAGCTTTGACTCTGAAGATGTACTCCTTGTTCTCAATGACGTCATTGATGATGGCGCTGAGCTCGCCGGCTTTCGCCACCTGGACAGGCGACCACTTCACCGACGTCCTGTCGCGCAGCTCCACGATGTAGGAGGTGATGGGAGAGCCGCCGTCTGACACTGGAGGGTCCCAGGAGACGGTGCAGCCGAACTTGGTGACGTTTCCAACGTCAACGTTCAGAGGAGGTTCAGGAACGTCTGAAACCAGGAAATGAAATATGGAATGTTTCATATTCCAGCTACCGAAAACATGTTATTGCCAAAAAAATAAAAAATAGCTATGTTGATTTAAAAAGCAGTGGAAACCCAAATGGAAGCATAAAAAACGTGCAAAATGTGTAATTAAATTGTTAATCATAAACAGGAGCAGAAGAATATATTCAAAGTTAACCCTACCAAACTTGTTCTTTGCTTGCACAGCCTCGTCCGTCTCAACGAAGGGTCCGTTGCCGACCCTGTTTCGGGCGCTGACTCTGAAGAAGTAGAAGGAGTCCTTCTGCAGCCCCGTCACTGTGTATTCAGGGCTCTCTGAGTGGTCGGTGGCCAGAGTCCAGGTCTTACGCTTCACATCGCGCCTCTCAACCACATAGCTGACCACTTTGCTGCCGCCGTCGTTCTCAGGCTCCTCCCACGCCAGGCTGACCTCGCCGTCCGCGGTGTCGACCACCTGAAGGTTCTTCACAGGTCCGGGAACATCTGGAAAGAAGATTCACAACATTTGAAGATGTTACAAACATTATAAACAGCTTGTGCTAACCATATGTTTGGAAAATTATGAACTGGAACTGCCACTCCAACATGTAACCATCTCCAGTTGACTTTAGTCGACATTTTCTCCACAGGAAGCTCACCGATGACGTCCAGGTTGATGAAAGCTTCTCCCTGTCCGTGTTTGTTCTTGATGACGATCTTGTAGCGGCCTTGGTCCGACTTCTTCGGGTCCTTCAGCCGGTACTCGGTGCGCTCGGCGGAGGTGTAGATGTTGTCTTTGGGCAGACTCTGGTTGTCGTACAGCCACTCGGCCTCGGCCTGAGGGTAGGCGCTGTACGGGACGGCCAAGACGATGGGCTTCCCGGCGTCTGTGACGTAGCTCTGATCGGTGGTCTTTATCTGAGGAACAGCTGGAGGAGGATAAAGGTTAAAAAACTGAACATCTTTTTCTCTTTTCAATGAAGCCACTAGCAACTGCTGAAAGACCAGCTCCTGCACACTGTGGAAGGATTTATAAATGTAGAAATATTTAAAGTTCAGCAGACTGGCGCTAACGTAAAGGTTGTTCATCAATCTTTCTCCAGTGAACTGGACGCTCACCTGCCAGCTCCAGCTTGGCCTTGGCGTCCTTGTCCTTGACGATGACCCTGTACAGTCCCTGGTCTCTGGGTCGGATCTCGCAGACCTGCAGCCGGTGCAGCTTCCCCTCGCTCATCATCTGGAACTTGTCTCCCTGGACGACGGTCATGTTGTTGCGCAGCCATTTCACCTCCACCCGGTCCTTGTTGAGCTCCACCTCAAACACGATGTCCGAGCCCGGAGGCTCAAACACGTCCTGCGGAGGTCTGATGATCTCCACTGGAATCTCTGTGGGAAACACAATCAGTCATGAAGATTAGTACCAAGTATTACCACGTAGTTTTTGTCTAGTTTCCAGTGCAAACATCTAAGTACACTTGAAATAAAACAAAACCAGCCTAGAAGTACCTTTCAGCCAGACATAGGAGCTTATATTTGTTTCACATGTAGATTATTTCACTTATAACATGGGAAAATATTTTGTTATAAGTGCAATAACCTGCCAGAGAAACTAGTATTTTTTTAATCAATATTAAAGAATTATTCTCTTAAAACAAGCTCCTTTATCTTCATGAAAATATACTTGTAAATAATTTTTGGTAAATGTCTTAGTAAACTAAGACATTTGCCCCAGAAAATAGACAAAAAACCCCAAATAGTAAGATTTAGTGTTTTTGCGGTGCAGGTTCCTCTGAGGTCTTTCTGAGAAAACAAACCTTCAACAAAGAGCCTGGCTCTGGACCTCTTATCGTCGACTCCACAGGCGTATTCACACTCGTCATCCGGCCTGCACTCCTTGATCCGCAGTGTGCAGAACTTTCCGTCTTTCACAAACGTGTATCTGAAAAAGCAGTAACAGTCGTATCTACAGGAATCCTTCTCACTCCCTAAACATTTAAATTCAACAAGAAAACTCCTGATTGCTCTGAAGAAAATGTTTTATCATCCAAATTAAATGCAACGTGGCACTAGGAACATGTGTAATCGAGATATTATAGATTTATGCAACGTTTTCCACCATCAGAGACACCGAAATTTATAATGATGACTGGAATAATTTTACCCATGTAGGTATTTTGGGTGTATTAAATAAAAAAAAGTTGTTTTTAACTTTTTGGCTGCTTATAGGTAGGCTAAGCTCACGTCTATACCAGTGTAATATGGCCGTTGTAGATATAAAAAAAGGAGTAAAGTCAAATTTTTTTGAGTTATTTATTTCTTTTAGGAAACTTTTGACTTTTCAAATTGGGAAATTTCCATTTTCTGGGGTGGAATTAAGGGGTTTTATTGTCGTCCATTGTTATGGAGGTGAACTGCTCAATATAGCACAGCATTGATTCTCGACCATATCGCCAAGCCCTATTGTTCATATTATTGGTGTTAGCTTTAGCATTTCCATAAAATCTGGAGTGAGAGGGGTGTGCATCAGGAACAGGTAGAGTCCACCTCTCTCTCTCTCTCTACAT